>NW_006531978.1:0-194330 GCF_000263375.1 Wallemia mellicola CBS 633.66
GAATTTCTAACCCACTCTCTTTTGTGTGGTAGCTTAGCCACACAGGCTGCTGCTACTTTTCCCTCAGCCAATGACCCATCTGTATAGAAGTGCCATGACGTGTGGTATTGTCTACATAATTCCGTGTGCTGTGCTTTTGCTTGGTCTTTATCCTCTGCTCGTGAAAAGCTTAGTGTTGCAGGTACCCAGGGTACGAAAGGATGGGCTACTATAGTTTCCATCTCCTTTAGACCCTCAAGCATTGGTGTATTGCGCACCATTGCGTTCAGGGGAGAAGTGAACTTCTTCCTTGGTTTACGTAGAATACTTGTTACGATGTTACGCGCGGGATGATCGCCAGATCTCGTGAGCGTTCTTACCATGTAAGCCTCGGCTTTCATGCGTAACCTCTCGGTTGGTGTCAGCACCGCGGACTTATGTTTTGATCATCTAAAATTTTTTTGGCCAATTTTGAGGTCTTCGAGATACACATTGCTTAAATTATGAAGTTTCAACAACCCAGTGGCGCAACGGGCGCTTCAGTGGCTCAATGGTAGAGTATTGGACTTCTAGTATAATCGAAGACCTTCGGGTTCAAGATTAGCTGGCCATCCAAAGGTTGCGGGTTCGAGCCCCGTCTGAAGTAGTGGTAATCTACAACCAATATTTTTTGCTGGTTGTTTTGTCATTTACAGGTTTTATTTTTATTTTTACACGCAATAAGAAAGTTTATAGGCTAACGTTTAAATACAGTCACCGTTGCTGACGAGGCAGAAAAAGACTATGGGAAAAAGAAATATTGAATATTGCTGAAAAGAACAACGGAAATATATAATAAGGACTTTATTATTGTACAAAAACGGTCATAAGCGATAATATTCATACTTTCAGAGTAACAAACGCACGTCTAATGAGTTTTTAAACAAACAATTTTTGATATTTACAAATCAGACGTAAGCAATATATTGTTTGTTCTTACTGTTGCTCTTTTGATGTTAGCCCCTCCCCTTGATATTCTGGCTGCGTTAGGTTTTCGTATGGTTGCGGATTTACTAGGTTGGGAATTTCCAGCATACTGCAGAAGTTTTCAGTTTGCGGGTTAGTATAAGCTAACGCTTTTGAATTATTAGCGAAATTTATTTGCAACAATCGAGCACTCACGCTGTCCTTTATAAGTGAAGCCTTTGTCACCATCAGCGGGAGCAGTTTTCACAAACTGTTGGATACTCTCAACCTGCACGTTACTGAGATATTCGTTGGTCCACTCAAGTTGTGTAGCAATTTCACGTTTGGCATCCTCATCTGATGGTAGCTCTAATTGGTCTTCTCCAATCGTCATGAAAGGATGAAATGCGCGTGTAATTGCCAACCAATGAGGGTCGAATGTAAATGACGGTTTCTCACTTTGTAACTCTTGAGTTGTCTCCACTTCGATGAACTAATCGTTGTTAGTGTGTGTTGTAAATGTTCTCCAAAGGCTACAACATACCTCCAAGAATTTACGCTTTGGTAGACTCTTATCGAGAGCAGTAAAGTAAGTAGTTTCTTGATCATTAATAATGTCCCTTTTATCGTTACTCTGAGCCTCTACATTTACATCTCCTTCGTCTATTTCATCTTCTATAACAATTTCTTCTGGATTACCATCTTTGTTCTCCGCGACGGCATCATCGGGCCGATCATCATCTTCTATAGCAATTTCATCTGGATTACCAACATTACTAGTGTCGTTAGAAGTGCTATCAGCAGGATCAATACTGTCTACAACCTTAATTCGTTTGCTTGGTTGAGATTGTAATGATGAAGGAACGCGCTTATTAGTAGAAGTCACTGATATCCATTTAGCTTTGAAATAGACGTGCAAATGGGCCGAAAACCATTGCCTAGGTTTCAGTTTTTCTAGCAACGTTAAAAGAGGAGGTGATCCCAACTCATTTCTGGAGATCTATTACAGTGAGCTAGGTAATCAATAAATCATATTAACTCACTTCATTCTCAAAGAACGGCTTTTTTTGTATTAGTTTATTTGTATCCCCATATCTTTCTATAGAGAGGGGCCAATCGTGAGAGAGGAAGATATCAGGTTTCGGGAGCTACCACAGGTCAATGAGAAGCTAGACCATTCGTATGTACTCACGAATGATAGCTTCGCGACATCAAATTGACGTATATGGTACGTTGACCGTAAAGTGTAGTTGTTGTATGGGATTTTCTCAAAGTACCCTTCCGTAAGTTAGCGAGGTTGCCCCAGAAAGTCTTCAATTTACCTTTTGGGTAATCTTTTGGCTTGTATATGCAACTAGCACCTGAAATACGGACACCATCAACCATTACGGAGCCAGACCGACCAAGGTAATAAATGTTTGGTGCTATCCATCCACCGTGATACCTAATTTGTTTAACATACGTTTAATACGTTTACTCTCTTCGAAACTCACAATTCCCAGAAGTACGAGCTGGCTTCATGGTTTCCACCGATACAGATCGTCAAAAGAGGTGCTGTTTTCTTACCACTATAGTAGTTATAAAAATCTCCTAATTGCTTATATTTTTGTGGTACTGCCAACGTATTGAAGTCTGCATAATTTCTGAGAGCCTAACCGCACAAGCGAACCGTCAGATGGAAGTCAGATGGCCTATATTAATAGAACAAACCTGAAAGTCCCCACAAATAAGAAGCAATCGAGTCTTGTGTCCAGTTAATTTATCATTCTCCGCGATAGAGCGATATATGATATCAAGGGAGCCTGGTTTGGTGAGCAGTGCATCAAACGCGTGAAATGTATACTTACCATGGGCACACCCTTCTATAGCTATCTATCCATTATCAGAGCCGCCCTCGGATTGTGCATAGATAACTCACTCGCAGCATTCTTACTGATAAAGAAGAGAGAAAAGATAAGACTATATTATATTGATAAAAAAATTGTACAATAATCTATCGTGTTGAATGCCGCCTAAAAATATACAGTAGAGAGTATTACCTTCCTAATCGGTATAAAAGCCGCTTCTAGACAATATAGGGCTTTCTAAATTAGGAAGGTGAACAAAATGAGTACTTAAACAATAATTTACTGCTTCGTTAGTTTTGAAAATTATCTTACTGGCTCGTGTTGAAACCCGAGCTGAAACCAGGAACAGACTTCTGATCGCAAGTGACTATCGCTTAAAATATTGAAGATTTTTTCCCCACCTGCACCTGATAAGCACTTATCTCGCCCTTGAACCTCAATCATCTCTTTAAACAAACGATAAAAAAGTAAGTAACACCACACTCTCTCGTCGTTCGTACATAGTGGTGTACCAGTCTTCTCAAAGTCTTCTCCTTTGATAAGCTTTTACATTTCCAAGAACGACTTCATGAATATGTCTAACGGATATACAGTGTCGGACGAAAAGAACGCTGTCTTTGAAAAGTCCTCCAGCATTACCAGTCTCTCTAACAATGAACATGAGGCTGAAAAACAAGAACCACACTTTAGAGCAACTTTAGATCCAGTCGATGAGGTTGACGCTGTCGGTAAGTCTTTGCTGCCTTTTATGTAAAACTTCTAAGTCATTCTCTTTCAGTTGATCCATTTGCCTCTCAACTTGAAAATAATAACGATGCGGTCAATTTCCGTAACATGGGATGGATTAGTGCAGGTTTGCTTATTACTTGTGAGCAAGTCGCATTAGGTATCTTATCATTCCCATCAAACTACCACCAGCTTGGTATGTTTGGTGGTGTTTTCTCCACTTTTTGCATCGGTATGCTCTGTTGGATCACCGGTATCTGGCTTGTAGAATTCAAGAAGAAATTCCCTGGTTGCCTTAACTATGGTGACGCTGGTAGAATTATGTTTGGTCGAGTTGGTGGAATTATCTTTGGTTACGGTCTTGTTTTGAAGTCTAGTAAGTGGTTCCTTGGGATTAAATTTGTCATAACTAACAATTATATCAGTTTTCATGGCTGCTAGGTGTGTATTCGCACATCAGAAATGAATTCCACTTACAATTTCATAGTCACGTTCTCTCAGGTGGTATCGCTTTTAGAAAAATGATCGATAACAACGCATTGGTTTGCAGTATCGTCTGGACAGTCGTTATGGCAGTAGTATCATTCCTTATGTCACTTTCACGTAGAATGGAAAAACTTACTGCTCTTTCAATTGCCTCTGTCACAGCTATTCTTACTGCATCATTCATCACTGTTATTGCAACTGGTGTACAAGATAACACTAGACTCATTCCAGAAGGTGGTGAGCCAGTTAAATGGTATGCATTCGAAAACCACGGTTTGATCGGTACAATTAGTGCTCTCACTGATATTATTTTCGGTTGGGGTGGTCAAGCTATTGTTTTGACTGTTGTTAGTGAAATGAAGAGACCAGACGACTTCAAAAAGAGTTTGGGTATTGTTCAAGTTCTTTCCATCACCTTCTACACTATTGTTGGTGCAACAATCTACTCATTCGGTGGTCAATACGTAACTTCACCATCGCTTACAATGACTGCACGTCCAGTCATGATTACTGCTTATGCTATTGCTCTCATTTCTATCTTTGTCGCTGGTGTTGTTCCTGTTGCTGCCGGTGCCAAGCTCGTTTACGTTCAAGCTTTCAGACACTCAAAGAGATTAACTGAGAAGTCTTGGAGAATGCGTTTTGCCTGGATGGGAATTGTTGGATCATTCTGGATACTTGGATGGGTCATCGCGAACCTCATTCCATTCTTTAGGTGAGAAATCAAATTTTCATTAAGTGAATCAACTGACATACATTAAAGTGAAATGCTTTCAATTATTAGCTCAATTTTCAGTGTCTGGTTTGCACTTGGATTGCCAGGTATCTGTATCTTGCATTTGTACAGGATCAACAACGCAAGCTGGCGTGAAGTATTCACCTGGAAGCGTATTCCAGTTATTGCACTCGCAGTCTTATGCATCTGCTTTAGTGCAGTCATTACGCCACTTGGTATTTACTCAGCTGCTGAAAAGATCAAGGAAGGTTATTCAAGTGGAGAATTCGGTGGTCCATTCACCTGTGCATCCTAAGTACATTATTGCTTGAAAATAAGATATCATGACACGCAACGAAGATTATAATTATAGACAGAAAGCAAGGATTGCTTGAATAATACATTACTGATTCATAGATTGGGATAATTGTTTATCATGTAAATTTACTATACAATTAACAACGTAGCTATTTAGCATTTTTAGTTTGCGACGGTTGATTTGTGTATTTGAATTTAATTTTTCACTTGTCTTCTCAGTCACACAATATTCATATCAATCAAATTCCGCAAATTTGGTAGTCGGGCCAACTTCCAGCCTGTTTCCGAGACATCGTGCCCGGGAGTAGTTATCTTTCTTGGCGTCCGCGTATTTTGTAGATGGTATTAGCTTTGGCAGAACTCTTGTTTTATTTTGTGTACGAATAAAAGACTTGTCTACGTACTACTCGGTAGGTATGACAATATTGCACTTATATAGTCAAAATCGCAGGCTATTTAATTTAATTGATTGACTTGCAGATTTGAATCCAGTTAGGATTCCCATATATATGCTAGCGCATATCATGTCAAGTGTTCTTATATAATACGTCATATGAGGATAATTGAGAACTAATCTACAAAATTTACGAAGAATCTAGCCACTTTATGTGTTACATTTACTCATTGAATCTACTAAGAAAGTGTTTTCATATTACAACATTTCCCTTGTTTTGTTCTTTAATAAATACCGCCCATGAGCAGCACATTAAAGCTACTAGAAAGTAGCAATCAGCAAGCAACTACTATAATTATAGAAAACGATGGATTGAAGATACGTACACCAAAAACAAATTCAACAAATAAGGGTACTAGGAGCTGCGGGTGTTGCTACAACAAGAAGGGTACTAGGAATTGCGCTAGTTGCTTCAACAAAGGAGGAATATATGAGCAGATTGATTCAGTAGTTGCACACGAGATAAACGTAACTTATTATAGAGTAGTAAAATGTATTGTCAATGCTGAGGGAATTGTACACTTATCGGTAGTATCTTCTCAACATGACGACCACTTGGTTGAGTTCAAAGGCAGTCCTACTAACATCCCAATTGAGGATGCCAAAACTATGATTGATGATATCCGCAATAAAGCTGCTATCGGGGATCCGAAAAGATTCTTAGTGTTAGTCAATCCAGTAGGCGGGCAGGGCAAGGCTATTAGATATTACAACGAGAAGGTATTCCCAATACTCCGAGCATCAGGTTGTAAGATAGATTTCCAGAGTAAGTCATTGATAGTATACCAACCAACTACTCACACTCCTAAGTGCTTGAATATAAACTGCACGCTTACGATATTGGTAAGGAAATGCAGCTAGATTATGATGGCGTATTGTGTGTTAGTGGGGATGGTGCAATACACGAAGTTTTGAATGGCTTTATGAAACATCAGACCCCAATAAAGGCACTTCAGATGCCATTATGTCCTATTCCAGCAGGATCTGGTAACAGCTTGAGCTTATGCTTGCTCGGATTAGAGGATGGCTGTAACATAAGTTTAGCAACGCTCAATGCAATAAAAGGAAACCCAATGCCACTAGATTTATTTTCAATCGTACAAGGCAACAAACGCACCTTATCTTATCTCACTCAAGCCACTGGTCTGATGGCAGATTTGGACATTGGAACTGAGGGTATGAGATGGTTAGGAGATACGCGATTTGTAATTGGATACGTTCGGTCACTCATCACGAATTCTCCATGTCCTTGTGAGATATACGTAAAGATAGACGAAGACAACAAGGATGAGATGATCAAACAATTACGTGAGAGGAAATTGGATTCACCGGTGCCATCATTACCACAATATGGTGAAGAGTTACCTCCAGTACAGTATCCAAATGGTGCTGAACCCGATTGGGAGAAAGTCTCCGGAGATATATCCTACTTATACGCTGGACAAGTACCTTGGGTATCTAGAGATTTAAAACAATTCCCTGTTTCGATACCAAATGATGGTTATATTGATATAGCAGCTCAACTGAATGTTTCTCGTTTTCAAAAAATAAAAGCCATGGATGGCGCAGAGAATGGTAAGATGTTTTACGATCAATCGTTGAAATATTACAAGGCAAAAGCTTACCATTATAAGCCACTGAGAACAGATGGATATATCTCAATAGATGGCGAAAATTCACCAGTTTTACCATTTACCGTTGAAGTTTTACCCTGTCTCGCAAGAGTGATATCTCCATATTATACCTGGAACAACAACTTCTAAATTATAGATCAAATTGAACAATTATGTATTTTTGTTATCGAATTGGACAAATAGTGAGATATAAACGTGTGTAATCTCTTTTTCAAAAAAAAAAGAATATATCATAAAATCGTCAGGAGGTTCCAATTTAACGGTCCTTATGTACAGAGTTTCTGCCTAGTGAAGCAAATCTTGAGGACTTGCCTGATTTTAATTTTGATGAAACCGATTGAGTGTCATCTGCTTCAGTATTATCATTAGTAGTATCATTAACCATCGAGGATGTTGATGGTCGGCTCTCACTAGGAGACCATTGTAGTTTAAGAGTAACATAACCTCCAGCGCCAAGAAGTTCGAGGTCGAATTCAGCTGATGTATGGTTAGTAAGAAATTTTACTTTAAAACTTTTCAGAACATACCAGAGTTTTCATTCTTTTCTGGATGGATGTAATGACCAATCATGACATTATTGTAACCAATTTGGCGATCACCAAAGAGATGCTTATCTACGATCTCGATACTGAATGTTGGCTTCTCCGGTTTGGTATGCAAGATAAATGACTCGTCAAAGCTTGGCTCGCTCGTCTTTCCAGCTGACTTGCCTTCAACTTTGTATCTTCCCATTCTTAGAACTGGTTTTGGTTTTGGCTGTTCGTGATGACCTTCGCCCTTCAAGTCCCACGCTTTAACAATCGTGACATTCAAATCACCGACTTCAACTCTGGAAGCAGGTTTGTCTGACATTTGAGCGTTATTCGATCTTGGAGCGCTGTTACCCTCATCGACGAAACTTTCATTACCACCCATAGATGGTGATTTCTTCTTACCAATATGGAACAAGCCTCCTGCTTTGCCTACCGCACCACCGACATTTGAACCGATGAATCCAGCACCTGACATCGCACCTTTTCCGATATGACCTGCACCATGTACAACGCCCTTACCAGCACCGATACCAATGCCACCGACTTGGGTAAGCGCTCTACCAGCATGGCTGAAAGTGGAGGTACGGGAGCGTGTCTTGATAATAAAGGAAGGTTTAAAGACGAAACTGACTTTGATGTTACCTTGGTCACCACTCTCACCGTCTTTAAGGTCATAAGTGAACTCTGTAGATTCTAGTGGTTCAAATGCAGTTAAGTCTACCTTAGCAACACCTAGTAAATCAGCGGCTGACATTCTATCCCAATCGTAAACTTCAATCATGAAGTTACCATCAACTCTGTTTGGCACTTCAACTTCGAAGTACTCATCCCATTCTGGATTAAGTGTCTTCTTTTTAGTTTCAGTCTTGTAGACTTTTTCGCCCTCCAAGAGGAAGACAGCGTATGGATCAGATTTACCATTTCTGTCAGCACTCGCTAATCCCTTTGCATTGTGTACCTCTACCCTGAGGTTACCTTGGTTGTTGACTGACTCTCTAAGACTCAACTCAATCTCGACAGGTACGTATCTAGATGATAATTTAAGCTTTGACGTATTATCGCCTTCATCGTTTGAAAGAGTAAATTCTGCCTCCTTGTTGAGCGTACGATAGAGGAATTCCCTAACATCCATGCTTGTTTCTGCATAAACCTGGTCATTTTCATCTTGCTCACCAGTATTCAATCTTATTCTCAATTGCGAGAATGACAGCTCACGTACGAGACCCTCTCCAATGTGATTCCAGTTAGCCTTCTTTGAGCGTGCCTTCTCTGTGCTGAATGTTGGCCAGATTGCATCATCAAGGAGGAACTCCAAGCGAGAATTCTTATGTGCCAATTCACCAGATTCGCAATTAACGACTAGAATACCGGATTCTATATTATGTTAGCGGCGAGTCAACTTGTTATACTTCATACTAACCTCTCTCGAGAAGCTCATCTTCGGTTAATTCAAGACCAGCACTCTCCTCTTCTTCTTCTTCTTCCTCACCAGAAACGTTTTCAGTACCATTTTCTTCCTTGTTTTTCTCTTCCTCTTTCTTCTCTTCTGCGATCTTGGCTTCCTCTTCTTTCTTCTCCTCTTCATTCTCGAATGTGCTGCCTTTTATCTTCCATGCAGGGATGAATTCAGCCTGGTATTCTAATTCACCCTTGTATCCACCCTTATCAAGTTTCATTGGTGATGTACGTCTGTTAATACCGGTAGCAATGTATGGCATATTCTTTCTCTCTTCGTCATTGTCATTCTCTTTAATAATATCTCTAGCTCTAAGCGTTGTGTGACCCAACGGTCTGTCTTTCGTGAGATTTTGATAATCGACGGCTTCAAGATAAATAACATCCCTCAATGAGTGTATTGGAATGTAAAGGTGTTCATTCCATACGGGACTGAGATTATTATCAATGACATTTGTTCTACCGTAAACTTTACCACCGAGAATTGCCTTAATGTATGGATCACTTTTACCGCCGAATGCAGCCTCGACATTCTTGAGATCATGAGCGCACTTGCAAAATACTCTAATTAAACCAATTGGAGGGGTGTATTGACCTGCACCATCAAGAGCGCCATCCATTGCAACAGATTTGAATGATGCTGATAATCTAACTTGACCGGATGTCTTACCAAGGTTGTACCACTTTCCTTCCTTATCATCAGCGTCGAGTAGATCACTGAGGTCTACGTTAACAGTTGCAAGGGGCATGGATGGCTTAAAGTTGTGTGCGTGATAGATTTTAACTTGCATTTTAGTTTTGTCCTTGTTGGCTGCCAAAAATTCACTATGAGAATCCCAAACAGGTGATTTAGTGTGTCTGACCATGTTAGTTTGTTGCACTTGTTTACCTTTCACGAAGACACTTGCTGCTGGATTGATACGACCGAGTTTAGACTTAGAAGTGTCGAGATCTTTAGCCTCATGAACATATAATCTGACAACACCTGTAGGTAAGTCTGGTACAGCTTCCAATGATTCACCCTCCTTTGGTGGTTCCATGACAGGATAGTAGTTAAGATCGAATCTAATGTCACCCCTCTCCTTACCACCGTTAAGCAACTTGGCAATAACAAGCTCTTGAACTGGATCATTTGCGAGTGATTGAAGGTTAATTGTAGCCAAACCAATGTCGGAATCTTTACGAACTTCATTATAATCGTAAACATTCAAAACCAATTGATCGTTGAGTGAGTTAACTAGTAAGTATTTAGTTTCCATCCATACTGGATTATCCGTTGAAGTGAGTGTCTTTGTTTTGTCATTAATGGTCTTAGAATTACCAACCGTGATGGTAGTATAAGGATCAGGTGCACCACTGCCAATCTTGGTAGAACGTAAACCTCTTGCCTGACGAATAGTGATCACCAAAACACCACATGCCGAATCCAATGCACCACCAGCAAGAATTTCTTGCAAATTGAGTGTGAACACATTAGGATCAAACATCATTGGTTGCATAATACCATAAACTTGTTCTCTAATGAATGTAGTTAAACCAGGGATGTAGTTGACATCCAAACCGAAGCTTTCACCACCGATAGGCTTAGCAATGTAGTCGAATTCTGGTTTTTCGATGAATGATAAATCTACCAATTTGACATGAGGGAAATCGTTAATGAGCGTAAGTTTGACTCTCATGTTACCAAGGAAACTAAAGTCTTCTAATATAACAGGTAAAGTTGTAGTAAATTTACCATTTCCAACGACAACCTGAACGACAATCTTTGGGTTGACAATACCTTCTGTTTGACCTTCACCAAGAGGACCTAAGTTGGCTGGTGTGAAGGCAACCTTCCAATCCATGGTGATGATGTTGTCAGCTGTGGATGGCCAAGTTCTGACACTCAAAATCCTTGGTGCCTTGCTACCAAGTGTGAGATGAGCTAATCTAACGGACTTGATAAAGCCTGGTTTATATTGTGCAATGATTGGTTCGACATTAGTGATGACTTGCTCACAAATGTATGGTTCAAGATGGGTCCAGAAGTTCATTAAGAAGTTGTTAACCCAATCGGCTGATTCAGATTCAGATTCAAGCGCTGGTTTCATGAGTTGTCTTGAGATACCGTCTTTAACATCTTTGTCTACTTTCGAAATACTAATGTTGTAGTACGTGACTGATGCAATTCCCACGATCGCCAAAGGACCAATACCGAAATTGAAATAGGCAAGAGTATAAGTAAACAAGGAAGAAACGAGTACGACAGCTGCGTTGTGAAACCATTGACCGTAGAACTTTTCAGGAAGTAAAGTTGATCCACCGTCGTCCTCAGCACCGGTGATATCGAATGACTGGGCGCCAAGACTATCTGGTAATTCCTTTGACCTCATGTACCACTTTGGAAGGGTAGTTGAGGGAAGGTTATCTTCTTTATGTGACAGGTAACCTGGAATATCATCGATAGCATAAATTGGAGCAGACTTGAAAGCTTCTTCGCCTTTCTGTGCTGTTGTCTGAGCTGGAGTGGTCTTTTGTTGCTTTGGAGGGACTATAGAGGCTTCTGGAACGGCTGAAAGTCTTTGTTAAGAATGTAAATTTGCTATCTGGTGACACATACCTTCAGGCTGTTCCTCATCTTTTGTAGGTGGTTTAGGAAGGTTATCGCCTTCTACGCCATCTGTAGTGCTCTTTTGTGTTTCTTTTAATTCCGCTTCTTTCTGTGAAGTTGGTTCATTTGGATCGAAGGAATGGCTAAAAAGCGAGATAAGTGAGAGATCGAGAGACTGGGTGGTTACTCACACCTTTGCATGCTGTTCATCCTTCTTGAAACCCTCCTTTACGTCCTCTTTGTGCACTCTGTCATTGTTGGCGGTAGATTGCTTAGACGAAGTGCGAGAGATACCAAATCGTGGGACTGGGATAGGTCCAAACTTCTTCTTCGCTTTTTCGTTTGCATTGTCAGGCATCGGTGGAACTGGTGGTAAATCTTCCTGCTGATAGGGAGATGAACCATTTTTTACTGAAGATGCGACGGAGGAACTTCTAGATCTACGTCTAAATAAGCTCGCAGACCGCCTTGGCTGAGTCTGTTCCGACATGCTGCGAGAATTATTACGTCGTGGAGTTTGATCAAGGGGGGAATAAATTAATAAATATATTAAACAAGATGTAATGAATAAATTATTAGTCAGATTGTCATATCTCTCTCTATTCTCGCCTACACTTCTTGTATCTCCTCACCCAGGATCTAAAGTAGCGTAATGAGCGAAAGCCAAAAGCCAGTACAAGTAAAGCTAGTTTTACTCGGTGAAGCAGCTGTTGGAAAGTCCTCCGTCGTATTAAGATTCGTCCAGAACGACTTTCAGGAGTATAAGGAGCCAACTATCGGTGCAGCCTTCTTGAGTGCGTGTGGCATCAATATTCTACAGCAACTAACACAGTGTACAGCACAAAAATGTAGATTAGAGGACAAGGTAATTAAATTTGAGATATGGGATACTGCAGGTCAAGAGAGATTCAGAAGTCTGGCACCAATGTGGGTCTATATATTAATAGCAGAGTATCTCTAATAGAACTCCGTCTAGGTACTACCGTAACGCATTGTCAGCTGTCGTAGTATACGACATCACATCATCCTCCAGTTTCGAAAAGGCAAAAAGCTGGGTGAAGGAGTTGCAACGACAAGCCTCACCTAACGTCATAATCGCACTCGTCGGCAACAAGCTTGATCTTGTCGAGGGCTCTCAAGAGGAGGAAGAAGAAGAGCGTGATGATGCAACAGCCACACCAAACCAAGACCAGTCAAGAGCTATTTCCCGTGACGAAGCACAAGCATACGCTGAGGAGAGCAACTTGCTCTTCTTCGAAACCTCAGCCAAGACAGGCGAGGGTGTAGTTGAAGTCTTCACCGAAATCGCAAAGAAAATCCCGCTCGAACAGATCGTCAATTCAACAAAATCAAGAGCACAGGATCAAACACAACAAAACAACGTAAACTTGAACGCAAACAACGGTCAGTCAAAACAAGTTGGAGACAATTGCGCTTGTTAAGTGACATATATTTATACCACTATTCTTTATACTCTTTATATGCTTTCATGAATAATTTTTCTACCGGTGATGTCTGTTTGTTATACGTCAGTAGATTATTTGTCATCCGAGCTTCTCTATTGGGCGGTATATTATACGCATATTTAAATATACAGCCTATTCCTTTCATAGTTATATTAAATATACAATTTTTTTTATTTCATCAAACGAGTGGGGTTTAAGTGAGCTGATGTTGACTTTCCCCAATACCATCACTAGAAAATATAAAAATGGCACCAGTCGAAGGCAAAAAGGGTTTTTCATGGAGTAACATTGCTGTTGGTAGTGTAATGAACTTATTCGAGGGTTAGTCTTACTCAACTCTTCCTCTACACTCTTTAACAACCGCGCAGTCTCCACTCTTGGACAAGGTTTAGAAGTCTTGAAGAGTACCTTGGCAGCTGATAGATCTTTAACTATGAAGCAAGCCGTACAAAGAATCTACTCCCGTGGTGGTGTTGCTGGTTTCTACCAGGGTTTGATACCATGGGTATGTACACGATAAAGAAACAATATCCTCACTAACAACCTGCAGGCCTGGATTGAAGCCTCCACAAAGGGTGCCGTCCTTTTGTTCACTGCTGCTGAAATTGAGAAATACTCCGTCACAGCGGGTGTTAGCCCCGCCGCCGCCGGCTTGCTCGGTGGTATGGGTGGTGGTATCGCCCAGGCTTACGCCACTATGGGTTTCTGTACCTGCATGAAAACTGTCGAAATCACGAGACACAAAGAAGCCGCATCAGGTGTCCCTCCACCATCAACTTGGAAGGTCTTTGGTGATATCTACAAGGCAGAAGGTATTGCAGGTATCAACAAGGGTGTAAACGCTGTTGCCCTCCGTCAAATGACAAACTGGGGTTCAAGAATGGGTTTTGCTAGACTCTCAGAGAGTTTGATCAGAAAAGCTAGAGGAAAGACTGATGGTGAGAAGCTCAACTTGCCAGACAAGGTTGCTTCTGCAACTATTGGTGGTGCACTCGCTACATGGAACCAACCAATTGAGGTTGTCAGAGTTGAAATGCAATCTATGCTCAAGGGAAGTGATCCAAACAAGCCAAAGGGTGTTGTTGGCACTTTCAATCACATCTACAAGGAAAGTGGTATCAACGGTCTCTACCGTGGTGTCACCCCAAGAATCGCCCTTGGTATTTGGCAAACCATCTGTATGGTTACCTTCAGTGACATGGTCCGTGAAGCCCTTGGTGCCAAGTAGACTGTCTGCACTTATATCAATCTGTCATTAGTTGGAAATATCACAAAAGCATGTTTATAAAGTTTTTTTTCTCTTTTTAATTCATTTCATTTAAGGTTTAATGGTTTAATAGTATACTACAGATTATCTTCCATTTGGTATCGTACACCTCTTGTCGATCACATATCGATCAACTAGTCTGCTGCGCTTTGAATTTTGCTGCTAAAAAACGAAAATCTTCACTTGACAGCAACGAGTGCTATAAGTAAGCGTATGATGATTATAAGCTGTGAAATGTATGTATTACTTCAAATCTACGATTTTCACATTTATCGAATTAGCTTCCATTCCTAACAATATTTGCAAATATTCATGCCAAACTATATCCTTAGTGCGGTAAAACTGAAGTATAAATATCGGACCCTTAAGCTTCCTTCTTCTCTATCCAAATCTACTTCCATTTTACAATGATCGCTCAAACCGTCTTCGCTGCTGCTATCGTCGCCTCAGTTTCAGCTGGCTGGGAATCAAAGACTGGCTCATGTAACACCGGTGAAATTTCTTGCTGTAACCTCGACAAGCAAGTTGAAGAAAGCACCGGTAAGAACGACGCTCTCATCTCAACTGGTGACATTGCTTCACAAGTTGGTGTCCAATGTGACCAAGTTCCATTACTCATTGGTGTCGCCATTGAAGACGAGTGCAAGAACACTCCTGTAAGTCGAAATATTTCTAAGCATACCACTATTAACACAATTCACAGGTCTGTTGTGAAGGTTTCGGTCAAGACGGTCTCGTTGGTCTTGGTTGCTCACCATTGTCTATCATCTAAGGTGGTGGATATTAACTCATTATAAAAGGCATTTGTATTACTATAATAACTTATGAATAATCCTAGGGTTTCTATAAACGCGTGCAAAAAATGTAGGCAAAAAAATCATTCAATGATGACCGTAGTCGAATACTCTACCATTGAGCCAGCCGGCCTTGACCGACGCAGGGCTCGAACCTGCAACCTTTCGATGACGGAAGCAATTGAACCATTGAATGATGATTATGAATGACTTTGAAGTTTGTGTATATCTTTCGTAGATAGAGGGGAAGGCTGAAATTTTTTCACTTTTTTTTTTTTGTTGTAAAATGTTGAAACATCATGTCAGAATACCGATACAGAGCTGGACATACAGCATCATTTAATAACTAGCGACAAAAAGGGACAAGCAATTACGCACAGATACTCGGGCAACAACAATGGATACGGGCAAGAAAAACGGATGTACGGCCAACAACAATGATATTCGGGCAACAATGAAAACTATATAGGAAATCATATCTTGTACCAAAAACGCTATCTACTTAAGATCACATTATACTTAATACCTTTTCAACCAATAATAAAGCGCGTTTGATATTTACAGACCAACACATCAACACAGGATTTGTGTTGGAAACCAGGTACAGGGCTGAACATACAGAGTCAGTCAACAATGTCTCGAAAATAATTACCGAGTCTAGTCATCACATACGGACGAAAATTACCAATCACAGAAAAGTAATATGGACGTAGATCACCAAGCACAAGCAGTACAACACGCACGTAGCTTACCCACCAGAAATGAGACACTGGAAAACACATATAAAAGACAGAATATTGTACACTAAAAACCATCTAATATAGATTCTTTCATTTAATAGTAACAACATGGCGCTGTATGTTCAGCACATCTATGGGGATTTCAACCATACAGCATGAAGTTAATCGTTAGGTACACACTTAGCAAGCGATCGGGGAAGTCCGCACGCTAAAAATAAAATAAAAATGATTTCCATATACCGTTCGTTGTAGAAGGATCATCTACATCAACTATAAACTTACTGATATCTTAAAGTAGGAACCATTTATCAGCTGAACTTCCAGCGTAGCCATTTTCAATAAAAATAAAAGAATAATGTACGAGAAACCGCTTCTCATCACCTTAACGGACCAGATCAGTTACAAAAATGGAAGGTGCTAATCGAAAGGTTCGCCATACAGCAAGGCAGCCTTGACATTTTGCATGGTAGAATCACAAAAGACAATGCTATTGAATTGATAGATAATAACGACCATCTTCGAGAAGAAAACCAAACAGAAGAAAACCAAAACAAAAGTGCTGAATTACAACAAAATGCTTTAGATATGTTTAACAAAAAGGATCTCCAACTAAGCGAAGTTTTAGTAGCAACTATCACAAGCGACATCTTTAACGCAATCAATGTAACTTCTGAAGACGCTGCAGCCGAAATATTCGAACAGCTCTGTAGGCTCTTTGAACCACTAGAAAACCTGCCAATGTTACACAGTAAATTCCTTAATAGTAAGTTGGAATATGGTAAAGATGCATACGCCTTCTATTTTGATTTAAAGGAATTATTCAAAAAATTAGAAAAATCCGGCGTAACCATAGGAAAACAAGCACAGAAAGCTAAAGCAATACAATCATTACCTGACCAATTGCGTCAGATGAAATTTCAACTCTCTCAAGAAACTTCTAAAGAAGTTAGTTTTAAAGATCTCATGGGGTGTATCATTGACAGATATAAGAACTATGTTGCAGTTTTTCCACCAGATAGTGCCACATCAAACAATCAAAATATTCGATTCTTAGGCCTATGCACCAAGTTACAATAAAATATTCCATTAATGGATGAAACATGAGCAATACGTATGATGCATGCATCAACTCAACCTTCACTCGTGCTTTAAAGAACAATTATAGACTACATACACATAGAATTTAAGTAAACATGCAAAAAATATCAACAATAAATCAATAAAAGCAACATATTCGCCGATAAAGTACTGAAGTACAATAATAAAGCAAGTCATATACCCTTCATCTCAACAGGTCAATCCATCAAAAGAAAATCTCACCTCACTCCATACATTGCGCTATTGACCAAGGAGCAGACTCTACGTATATCTACAGACGAGAATAACTCGCCTATGCGAGAAAGCTCGGAAGACCTCAGTAGTTACTCAAAAAGCTAGCCACTAGAAACAACATCCATAGGCACAACAAAACTCAACTTGGAATATAAGAATAGTACCATAAATTGGGTTGATACAGAAGCATTATAGTCTCTAAATTTCCCTCCAACATTAATCACGGCAAGGTTATGCTATAATATGATCTGAGATTAAATTACAAACCAGATCACAGTGGAACATTCGAAGACATTGATCGTAGAGCCGTCGTCACCCACAAAATTCCACTTGCAAATGGAAAGATATGTTTTCAAACTCAATATAAGTAAAATCGATAAGTTCTCCAACTATAGCTTCTCTGTCTCGTATATTAAGAGAAACGTAAAAGCCGAATAGTATACATGGCTTAAACAATTAGATGAATAATCGACTCGCAACATTCTAAAATAAAGTCACTTCATGACATCCCATGCAAGCTAAGTTAGATTGTCACAATTGCGAAATTAAAAGGGCAAGTCAAGTATCGGTTGACGGCAAGCTCGACAAAAGAAAGGTTCATTAAACATCTGACAACATATTTCACAAAATACCCCCTCTAGAGAACTTTACAATAAAAGACTCTACAGGTACACCTACGCCCATTTAGCAACGTTACTAGAAGACATCCTCAAACACAGAGATATAGACAGACCAAGATTTTAGTATCACGATCACTATTGATATTATACATCACATCACCCAACTCTACTGAACACCAATAATATCAACTCTTCTTGAATCATCAACAACGAGACTTTCCATATACAAAAGCTTTTAACTCCACAACTAATCAATTGATCAACAATCAAACTTTCTACACGATCATATATTCAACATGCTTATCAGGATGTTTTGCGCATATGTAAAAAAATCTATTGTAAGACATTTCCTATTAATTCTGACCAGCAGAATTTCTGGGTTTTAGAAAATACGTATACTAAATTTATCAAATTTGTTTTATTTGAATCATTGGTTATGTGGATACAATATACTTCAAAATTTCTTGCTTACAATTACATTTTTTCGTGTATTTTGCAGTCTTGTTTGCATCTAACAATAACATCACATGCTCGCGTAAAGAATGTAGCAATGGTGATTATATATGTTACCTTAATACGAGCGAGGTACTCCACGACACAAGAGAGGGTACACAAGTAAACGATACTTTATATGTAAATGTTTTTTCAGGGCACTTCGTTCAGTCTGAGGACGTTCAAACTGATGATACCACAGCGAAGGACCAAGCAGGTGATGTTTTGGACAATACTGTTGGCTTAGCTTCGTGTGTAAAATAGAGCTTTACTGGTAAAGATGGAAACGAGGATCTAAAGGGGTAGAGATGGAATTGTCTGATAGACCACAAGAGCTACTAGCTCGTTATGTTGACGACAGCCTTAACTTTAAGTCGAGGAGCTCTACACACTCTCGGTACCCGGCTATGTCGGCGTCAGCATCGGTTTTCGTAGCGGCTGATGCCCTTAATAACTTGGTGAAAAGTATAGGCACTGAGGTTTCGTTGCTTTTCGCTCGGTCGACTAAATGTGATAATCAACCTTACTACAATGTAGCCATAAACCGAGATTCCAGAATATGTATCGTTAACGACGTCTTTTGTTCAGTTCCAGCAATCAAAGAAAACATTTATGTCATTTTAACTAGCTTGGAATATTTAAAGAATAATGGGCGTCAGAGATGTTGTGCCACTTTATATCATAATAATGAGAGGCATTTGACCTTCAAGGTGGTTGGCAGTGAATGCGGCAAGGAGAAAACGGACAGTATAAATTCATGTATAATCAACTTTGAAAAACATGAGAAATACACATGCAAAACAAACACCAATTACAATCATGTGCGCAATAATCATAACGAGACGTAAGGTGTAAGGTTTATTTATTAGTGTATCCGAGGAGATGTAATAATAATATCATAGAATGTTTAGCAAGGCTATGAAAATGCAGATAAACAAACAAACTTACAAATAGTAGAACACAAAAAAAGATTAATGAATGTATTTATATTTATAAGTAATAACAAATACTAGGATATCTAATATTTCGTAGAACCTTATGAATTTTTCACGCTGTCATCTTCAGCTTTAATTTGCCAAGTATGTTAAAGTTTACTACACAAATTAAAATTAACATAAATAAGAAGAGAAATAACTTTAGCAACATCTCCATATCAAATATATATACTAGTGCAAATTTTACCTCCGCGTTATTACTTGATCACACAGTCTCCTATTGACTTCATTGCCACTATCGTTCAACTGTTAAATATACATGCAGAATACAACATTCAAACTGCTCAATCTACCAATAGAGTTGATAATCAAAATAATAGAAAAATGCCAGCATAACGACAGACTTTCGTTACTATCAACCTGTCATCAACTTCGAGACTTAGATAAGAAATATATCTTCGAATTTTTGAAAAGCCCTGAGGTGAATATATACACAGAAGATGATGAAGAAGGGTACGAATTGTATTCTCTTACTGAACAGACCTTGCGTAATAGTATTTCTATGCTCAGAATTATACCACATCAGTACGTAAAGTGCGTACCTCCAAAGCCTCTCAATTGCGCTAACATTTTCCTAGATCACTCAAGGTAGCATCTTATTGTGATGCCATGACATCACGAGAAGACTTACGCAAGTTGTCCGATAGATTGACAAAATACGTATCTAAGATTGGCAAAAACTTAGAAACATTTTCTTATGTCAACTCATTCTACAATGAATACATAGATAGAACGCAGTTTCATTTTGATAGACTAAAGAAACTATCGATGGGCATCTTGCTTGATAGTAATGCTTTCGAGAATTGGCTTTCAAATGCACCACAATTGGAAGAACTTTACCTCTACTGCATTGGGGGGTGGTTTGATGGGTCAAGTACTCATGACGAGGTATACCGCAAGGCTATTGAAAAACTCGTTCAAGAGCGCAGCCAATTTTTCTTGAGGATATCCAGCATCGTGTATCGTCCTGGCAGATTAGTGTGTGATGCAATTGAGTACAATTACATAACGAATTCTGTTGCTAAAACTTCAGACTTCGAAGATCTCTTGCAGCATGCTAAATCCTACGATATTAAAGAGTATGATTTGAGTAAGGGTCAGCTAAAATTGGTCAAAAGCTATAGCAGAAATTCGTGAAATGATAGATGTTACTATCATGATGTGGGCACCTTAGAATTTCATGGCTAACGATATTTTTGTCATATAATAAATTACACTCTTTGTTATTGGTTGTAAAGTATAAATACGCTGTGCAATGATAAAGTCAGATAATGTATTTGTACGAGGTTATCTCCTTATACAGCCTTCATTGTCATGATGTTTCTCTTTTGTCTCTTAGTGGTTCCGCGCCTTAGCATTATTCTTGTCCTTGATGTTCCTCGTTACTTCTATCCTTGCACTAAATGGCGCGGTATGTACAGTTCTGTATCCTTATTCTGACGCCTTTTGCATGATTTTTAAAATAAATTGTGCCTTGTGGCTTAAATTAAGTAGTATTATGATTTATTTATTACTCATATGATTTATTATTATGCCTTGTGACTTATACCAAGCAATATTATGTCTTGTGACTTATGGATCTTACCTCCGAAGCTGCATACTCTGTAACAGTATAAATAACTCACCTATTTATCACTCTTCCACAAAGACCATGAAATTAAACTTCATCAATACCATTTTAGTAGCAACCGTAGTAGGAACTGCATTCGAGTTTGTTCAAGCAGCAGGTATAGCAGCCTGTACCAAAAATAAAGATGGTACTGGTCCTTACGACGCTGACTCAACAGAGTATTGTTGTTTCAATGTACACGGACTGTATGGTGGAGCTGCTTACAGTGAAAAGTATGGAGACTGTAGAACAGGCGTTGTAAACGGTAATAATGTAGATCAAGGACGTATGACTGAATGCTGTTCAAATGAAGGTAAAGGCAGTGTAGCACAATAATTTCAATGAGTTGGGTTTGATATGCCATCAAAATAGGACGGAAAATGATCAAATTACAAAAAAAATGACCCTATCGGCTGTATTTTCAACTTAATCAAGTGCGCATTTATTCTTTCTTGGCATCGTGTATTTCTATAGCATTAGCGATATATGTTCCAGAAATTTTAAACCAAAAATCAGTTATTTGTTATTTCGAAGCTAAACGTAGAATGCCATATTCATTTATCAACTGACTTTAGATTTTTCATTTTCGAAATGACGTAATTGTGACGATGTATGCTACACTAGAATTCTAACCGAAATTTAAACAATAATAACAAGGTGATGATAATTCCAGTGGAATTGGTTGGAAGCTCTTCTTGATTATTGTCGCAAAATACCATGTTGAAACCCAGAAATTGGGCCTGAATATTAAGTGACAACCGTGGATGAGACACGGATGTATTTCACCAATCCAAGAGATATAAGAATAAATTAGAGTTACGATCAGAGACAAGACGAGAATTACTCAGCCCACGAACATATACAGATAGACATGAGCGCTGTCAACTGAGTTCGCTTAAATAGTAAAATGGACAAGAATAGTAATAGTAAGATATTGCAAAATACATAAGTGGGAACATTATAAAAAAAGTCTAACATAGCTCCCATACATTTTTTATACAATCAATATGTCTTTGCGGTCCGGGTAAAGGTTTTTACGAACTAACGGAAACATTAAACAAAATTATCCACAACTGTTGTTCGTGAGAGCCAGTCTTAGGAGGATTCAACCAAGTCGGAAGACGTGCCGGTCCGAAGGATCTCAACCAGATACCGGCTTCCAATAATAGAAACCCTGCTGCGCAGCAGGAACGCCAAAGGCTCCTATATAAATAGTAAGATTTATCTTTTGTATTCAATCAATCGAATTCCATTTAACTCCTTTCACAACTTTAAGCCCGTGTCTGTTGGTCTGTAAATATCAAACGCGCTTTATTATTGGTTGAAAAGGTATTAAGTATAATGTGATCTTAAGTAGATTTGCGTTTTTGGTACAAGATATGATTTCTTATATAGTTTTCATTGTTGCCCGAATATCATTGTTATTGGCCGTACATCCGTTTTCCTTGCCCGAGTATCTGTGCGTAATTGCCTGTCCCTTTTTGTCCCTAGTTATTAAATGATGCTGTATGTCCAGCTCTGTATCGGTATTCTGACACTACCCTCTTGTGAGGAGAGGATCTAAGCCATCACCGCCACCCCAGGGGCAGCGGCTTGGGGCAACACGAAAATTTTCTCGGGTAAAGGTTTTTACGAAGTGAAGAAAATATAAAATGTATATTTACTCAACTGTCAACTGCTTTCGTGGCTTAGGGGTTATAGCGCCGTGTTAACATGGCACACTCAATGAGTGTTCACAGGATCCGCGGAGGTCATGAGTTCGATTCTCATCGAAAGCTGTCTTTTTGCACTTGTTTTGGTCGTATTTGTACATTTTTGGATGGTTTCATTGAACATATTAGTATTTTGATGAAGTTGGCTAAATATGAAACTTTTGGTGGAGATGTGAGGTGGACATTAGTTTATACAAAGTAATTCAGGGCCGTCTTGTGGGTGCTTCTTGTGAACTTGTTCTGGTATTTTCGAGTGGTCGTGTGCAATGTACTACTGTCTGGGAGGAGTAGTGTAGTTTCAAGATATCAGTGAAGGTGATTGTATAGTTGTAAAGTATTAGTTAAATAGCTCTTATACCAAGTCTACTTCTGGATTCTACAATGTCGACATGTCAAAGACATGGAGATAAAGATGTGATTTCTAGTACTTAACAGTGATAAATAATAAAGCCACTCAAAAATGTTCTAATGAAGCGATATGTCAAGATAGAATACATCTTCGTAAACCACGATTATATGAGAAGTCACTATGAAGTGTTACAAGTAGAGATAAATGCGAGCCAGGCTGAAATACGTTCGAAGTATCTAATAAAAGTCAAAGAAAGCCATCCTGATCGTAGTGGATCGAACGAGGAAGTCATTGAGCTTTACAAAGCATATGAATGCCTATCCGATGACCAAAAGAGGCGAGAGTACGATGAGAAGCTATCAAAAGATAATAGTAAATGTTAGTAAATAGCACGCTACACGATAGCCTACAACTAATATATCATACAGTCGTTAATAGAATTTACCCGCAAGTATCACTCGACCAGTTTGACGTTAGCGAGGATGAAGAAACGTTCAGCCTACCATGTAGATGTGGGAACGAGTATATTGTCACTGCAGACGACCTCGAAAGTGGACTGGAGTTGCTAAGTTGTACTGGATGCACAGAGAGGGTGCACGTACTCTATGAGATGGTAGTGGAGTAGTCTTCCATCTGTAAATTATATAGATATTTTGTATATACCCATTAACAAAGCATTTAAAGTTTTTTTTTTCAAAACACACACTCAGACCACCGCAGAAACAAAGACCTCATTAGAATAAGGAATGGAAATGAATTTAGGGTCAACAAACATCTCAAAATCTGAGAATCAGCCGTTTAAAATACCTCAAGGGAAGCTTTTTAAGCAAGAGTTGGGAAAGCCTTCTCGTCGTTGAGGTTGACGTTAGCGCCAGCGTTTTCTTTACGCTGTGGACCACCTTGGCGACCAGAACGGCCACGTCCAGCAGCGCCACCGCGGCCTCTACCACGGGAAGGACCTCTACCGTTGGTGTTTCTTGGTCTACGCTCAGACTCTGGCTTAGCGAATTGGCCATCGATCTCAATTGTAACCTTTGATGACTTTTGTGACTTTGCTTTTGGTTCCTTTGGTTGAGCCTTTGGTGCAACGAAGTAGTGTTCCTCTTGTGAGTCACGGAGAAGTTGAACACCAGAGACACCTTCTGTACCTTCGTTAGCTTTACGGACTTCTGGTGCACCGATGTCGAGCTTCTTTGATGCGCGTTCAGCGAGGTACTCGTCGAGAGTCTTGGTTGTCTCTTCTGGTTCCTTTGGTTCAGCTGGGGTACCTGGAGCGGTTTCAGCAGCTTCGGCATCCTTCTTAGCGGCTTCTTCAGTTGCGAGCTCCTTTTGGCCGTCTTCACCACCCCATGCAGCCTTTTGCTTGTTGCTGTCAGTGCGGCCGGTTTGAGATTGACGGTCGAATTGACGTCCCTTACGTTGACCACCTGGGTTACCTGGGGTCTTAGCACCGCGTGAGCGCTTAGCACCACGTTCACCGCGAGGAGCTAAAGCGGCGAATGTCAGATCGTCTTCTTTTTTCATCGGAAAAAAACCTACCACGCTCTGATGGAAGAGATTCGTCCTTTGCGGAGTCCTTAGCACCCTTTTGTTGAGTGCGTGGCTTTTGTTGGGTACGTGGCTTTTGCTGTTGAGCAGCTGGTGCTTGAGCTTGAGCTGGTGCTTGAGCAGGAGCTGGAGCACGTGGAGCCTCACCGTCTTCAGCTGGGGTGTGTTGTTAGATGTATTGCTAAAAATTAGCAGCGAAGTCCCTACAAAGAAGAGCGAATGGGTTGACTGAGCGAACACCTCCAGACCTTTATAGACGTAAATAAGGTGAAAAACAATAAACACTAGCTTTATTTACTAACATTTTCTTTATTTATTGGTGTTTAAAAGCTATTTCGCTTGATTGACTCGAGCAACAACGATTCCTAAGATCTCGCTACCAAAATTTCCTCGACAATTTTTAATTTTTAAGAAGGAATTTATATTTTGTAGCTCTTTTATTAGAGTGCCGTTATTTAGCTATCTTTATACCTTCTTCTCCTTTCTCCATTAAAGCTATTCCAGTCTCTCGGCTCTGTCTTCTTTTCCTTTGCTGCTATACGGCAGACGAGAAATAATTTATTCTAATTAATCTGCACAAGATGTAGATCCACAAGACCCCCTTAGGTATCTCTTATAATCACATTCTATTACTGATGTTACAAATTTACCAACCCCGTTTGAACTCATAATCGAGACATTTTATTGTCTTTACGGTGTTACTTATGTTGTTCTTACCCAACAGTTCTAGTATACCCTTCTCAAATGAAGCGTCCACCACGTTGTCGACTATCCAGGCCAGTCTATCTCCCGTTTGTCCAAAATCTGGGCATCCGTTGAATTCCAACAATTTGACTTCATTCGTCTCCGTGACTAAGAGATCAACACCGTAGATCTCAAATGCATTTGGTATAGGCTGGAAGTGTACAGACCCAGACTCGACCGCACCTTTAACAGCCTGACCTATGACTTTAGACGCGCTATCAAGCCAACCTTCTATTTGCTGTGGTGTAATCTGTTCACCAGTGGCAGTATAACAACCCTCCAACTCTTCTAAGGACTTAACAAATGTGTTTCTGTCCATATTAGATCCCTGTAAACAGGAGTTTGTCAGATGTGAGAGAAGGCTTTGGTCTTCATCAGGCTGTTTGTAAGTCTGTGATGCAAATAATGCCAATATCGATGTTGGCATGTATACTTTGATGCTACCCTGGATGAAAATTAGAACAACAGGGGGGTATACCTCACTTACCACACAGAGGACATAAACCCGCAGATGGAACTTATTGAAGGTATCTTTACCACCTGTTGGATCTATGAGGAGGGGATTTGAGATGTATTCCTGGGTTATGTCAGAGACATTAGAGCTAAGCCAAAGATTACCCACCTGAATGACGAAATGCCTTAATTGCGATGTTGAAACAGCAGTAGATTCTTCATCTTCTTCACCTTCATCCTCATCCTCATCCTCCGAATCGCTGTCAAACTCTTCAAAAATTTCACGTAAAGTTTCTTCACTATTGAACAATCTGATACCATTGGCGCGGTCTGCCCTGGTATTCTATCAGCAAGCGTTATTACTGATTGTGAGTACCTACATGGCTGGCTTGAGGATAAACCAACTATCACTTTCATCATTCATAGCCTGATTGAGATCGTAAAGCTCATCCATTAGTACCTCATCGAGATCTTCTGAATGTGCAACATCTATAGTCCAGCATTTTGGCATAGCTTTGCGTAGAAGCTCTACGTTAGCTTTCTCGCTCGCGTCCACTGCATTGACCGACAACCTGTGCTCTATTTTAGCAAGATAAGCTTCTATAGTCTGGTGAAGGTAGTTTTTCCTGGTAAGCGCCTGTTTTTCTATTAACAAAGACCCATAGGTGAGAGAAGACGGACTTTACGGAAGCAGTAGCTTGATCCAATGGAATTATCGCTATCTTGCATTAACCAGTCAAATTCGATGAGGTCGTCTATGGTAAATTAATTCATACATTCATTATACTACCGTTTTTCTCACAATCAGCATACTGAATTTGAACTCTATCGGATGGTTTATCAGTTGTAATAGAAACCTCAGGGAGGTACTTTCTAAATGCTCTCTCTACTGTAGACTGAGTATAGCTCGACGGAAAGTTAACAAATGCCGTCATGGTTGTTAACATCAAAGGGAGAAAATTTTTTAAAAAGCATATGTAAATGAAATACAAGGTTTAGAACTCAGTTTAAGCTTGCTGTTGTTGAGCTGGAGCAGCTTCAACGTTTGGCTTAGCCTTGTTCTCAGAGACAACTTGGATTGGTTGCTCTTCCTTTGGTTCAACAATGACGACTGAGTCTGGGAGTGGCTTAGGGAAACCAGCTCTTCCTTCTGGGTCGTGTGGTCTCATAATCTTGACCTTCAAACCGAGAACACCTTGCTTAAGGAGAACGTGTCTAACAGCAAAGTCAACGAAGTCTCTAACTGGTTGACCGGAGTGGATCATGAAACCGTCAGTGAATTTCATAGCCTTAGCTCTAGCTGCTCTCAATTTACCTGAGACGACAACTTCACAACCCTTTGCACCTGATTCCATGATGAATCTGACGACACCGTAACAAGCACGACGGACGGCCAAACCACCAAGGAGCTTGTATCTCAAAGATTCACATTGAGCGACGGCTGATAATCCTCTGTTTTGTACTTTCTCAGCGTACAATTCGAGTGAGTTCTCTGGGAACTTGAATCTCTTTTGAACGAGAGCGGTTAATTCACGGATTCTACGACCCTTTTCACCGAGAACTTCTTGAGTGTGAGTAGCACGGATGATGATCTGATCTTTCGTTAGAGAATTTTTCATCGCCTATGAACTGAATACGAACCTCAGTGCGAGCGTGAGTAACACGGACTTCACAGCCAGAGAAACCTTCCTCTGAGAGCTCACGAGTGAAGAATTCGATGAGTTCAGCTTGGAAAACACCGTCTAGTTAGTTGGTTAGTGAAATCCGCTGGTGTCTTCTCAGCTACACACCTTGGACGATCTTGCGGGACCTTTATAATATTAATAAAACGTTGCTATTACTATCAATACACTCACTTGCTCAATTGGCGGTTGACTGCAGACATCAGGTTTCTGGCGGTACGCTGGAGAGAGTTGAGCTCAATTGAGAAATTTGTTCATCACATATTCAGTTGAAAAAAAATAATTTTGTAGCGCAATAAAAGTATAAGTATCTATTATTCAAATATTTAAATTAAACTATTAAGTCTTTTTTCCTCTCTTTTTTCGTTAGTTCGTAAGATACATCAATTAATACTACAACAATGCTCGCGATTGTCCCAAGATATTCCTTAAGGTTTGTATGGCACCTCTGGCTGATAGCTGGAGACTCCAGAGTGTGACATACTTCACCCTCTGGTTGTTAGCCTCGGTTGATGTGACATGATGAGCGAGGGCGTCATAAATACGCTCACTGACTGCACTCATTAGACCAGCTGAAGGGGACGCTATTAGCTATTACTATTGGTCGCAAATACTTTCACTTACTTTCCCAAATCGTCCAACTTCCATCAAACTCGTCAATCGCCATTTCGACATGTGAGAGTATTGGTATCAACGTCCGGTTGGCATTTATGAAAGCAACGATTGGCCGCACTAGTGCGTTATTGGTGTAGGTCAAGTCGCTTGTATAATATGGTACACTAGCTTTGACATCTCTAAACCTTAAATCGATGTCAACCTTGACTCTCTCCTTACTGTATGAAATTTCATCCTGTTGCTGCGTCTGATCGGGTGATGTCAAAGCTGGTTTCGTTAGCTGTGCTTGCCCAGGTATTCTGCGATTTTCATCCTGCACGACTGCACCAAGGTTGTTTAGACCCTCCATTATAGCATTAAAGAGATCCTCGTCTTGCTGAAAAGGGAAGGTAATATCAACAACGGCATCCATTTTACCATGCGTGATCCAGGCTGTTGGACCTGTCATACCCGCCGCGGCTTGAAGATGGTCTACAGCAACACCATCAATCCTGAATCTCGACACTCTATCTACATCGTAGTTGTGGGTTCGAGAAATTGACTGTGGTTTGTGTAAACTAAAGAGTGAGTTGTCGAATTGACCGGTCATAGCGTGAGCTGCAAGGAAATCATGACATAGCCACTGTTTTCTCAATGTGCCAAGTTCACCTTTAAATATACTAACGTTGTATGGTCTAAAGTCGCTTGGTTGGTAGACTGTAATTAGTAGATCTTCAATTGTAAATGATTCGAGTTCGAAATCACCTGGATGATGTGCATGTCTGAAATCTTTTGGTTCCAGAGGGTTATCATAATCCCATTTAACACCACGTCTGTCGAGGACACCTCGTATACCCTTAATTGAAGCGTCTTTCACCAAACCTTTACCATCTAACCACCTCCAGAGAGATAGTTCAACGTCAACTGAGTCTATATTTAAATCAAACATGGTCCAAGTCTCTTGAGGTGGGGGTGGAGCTATTCGTAAAGCCAATTCGTTATCTTCGTCGTGGTCGTGTGCGTTATCGTCCCAAATGATCTTCCGGCGAACAGAAGAAGAGTCGGGTTGAACTGGTGGGAGAGTTTCACCGCCTGAATGTCTTGAAACGTGCACATTTTTGAAGGAAATGCGTGAATCTTTCCATTTGGGGAGGATAGCGCTCTCGAACGCAACAGTGACACCTGTAGCTTGAGTGAGATAGTTCGATATAGCGCCTGCGATGTAATTTTGCAATCGTAAACTATTTGCGGTTGCGAAGATAGCAGAGAAGAAGGTAGTTGTACCGACGAGAATCCAGAAAATATGTCCGAGGAGGAGCCAGCTGATGAATGCACTGAGATCGTCGGCATTGAACTTCCTAAAGCCCCTTATAGTCCACCATTTCCATCTAATACGTAATCGCTGGAAGAAGCCATTAGCGAGAGCGAGTAGTTCGTCCTTCGTCGGCCTATGCGGGTGGGGTAGGTCCCTAATGAGCGACCTGAAGAAGGGAGAGTATTTCCTGTTGTCGTTGGGCTGCTTCGACTGATGTTTGATAGAGTGGGTGTGCAGCTGAGGCTGACTACGTAATCTGTATGTTTGGCTGACCAGCAGTTTGCTGCTGGGGAGTGTGTTGGGGTGTATGCGTCTATAAATATTCCTCCCTATATAACTACTCAGATAGTACATTAAATAATCTTCCTAACAACAAAAATAAGCAAATCTGCAGAGAGAATAAAATATAGGAGAGTAAATAATTTTTTCTACTTGTAATAAAGTATAAAATAAATAAATAAATAAAGATTAAATTTAAATATTTTTTATCAAAATTCACCTCAGTCGAGCAAAATTACAAACTCTGTTGTGAACCACCAAGAAGGCAAAATGTCAACTTACTCAGCAGCACCTGTGATTGTCGACGGTAAATCACACCTTTTAGGTTAGCTGCTCTCTATTTCGCACCCTTCGCCTCTTACCCTCCCCTAGGAAGACTCGCTAGCGTCGTTGCAAAGAACCTTCTCAACGGTAACCGTGTCGTCGTCGTCAGATGTGAGGAGCTCAACTTGTCTGGCTCCTTCTTCAGAAGAAAGCTCGAGTACATGAAGTTCATGCGTCTTCGTCACTTGGTCAAGCCATCCAAGGGTGGTCCATTCCACCACAGAGCTCCATCCCGTATCTTCTTGAAGGCTGTCCGTGGTATGATCCCACACAAGATCGCTAGAGGTGCTGCTGCTATGCAACGTCTTAAGGTTTTCGAGGGTGTCCCACCACTCTACCAAAACAAGAAGAAGATGGTCGTCCCACAAGCTCTCCGTGTTTTGCGTCTCAAGCCAGGCCGTAAGTTCTGTACCCTCAAGCGTCTCTCCTCAGAGTTCGGTTGGGCTCACGCCGAAGTCGTCGACAAGCTCGAGGCTAAGCGTAAGGCTAAGGGTGCTGCTTACCACGAGCGTAAGGTTGCTGCTACTAAGCTCCGTGCAAACGCTTTCAAGGATGCTCCACAAAACGCTAAGCTCGCTGAATTCGGTTACTAAATGTACCCCTTATAAAATTTTTTACATCATGAAAACCGCTTGGTGTTGATTCACTTCATCCTTTTTTCGTTAGTATGTCCTATTTAAATATTCTATCTAGTTATTTAGATAAAAACCCTACTTCTTTATCTAAAAACGATCTGCTTTTATATGATGAGCGGTGTATTACGATATATGACAAGTCAGTCTGGTTAGTTATGTCAGGTAAATACTAACAACTAGTTAGGTTCCCAAAAGTATGATTCTTTTACTTTGTAATACTTCCTAACTTCCTTACAGTCAAAGTATCACTTTCTTATCCTTCCGAGGAAATCAAGCGATCTCCCCTCCTATCCTAACTCTTTAGATGATCTACTCAACTTCGATGACGATATCATAAACAAGGTACTAGATACTCTTGATAGGACATTAACACAAGTTGAAGAATCTATTCATGATATGCAATTACGCGATTATGGCAAAACTTGGGACATAAACAAAGGCTTTCACGCTGTTCCTTCACTGAATTGCATTCATCTGCATGTCATGTCAAACGACCTCATTTCTGATCGCTTGAAAAACAAGAAGCACTACAATTCTTTCCACCCTGGTAAGGGCTTCTTCATACACTTCGACGACGTATGCAAAGCCGTTGAAAACGGTACCAAGGAGGTGAGCATATTCGATAAACACTAAACGCGCTAAAGAGCACCAGCAATTAAGGTCCTCCCTTAAAGCTAAAGAGGTGCTACTCAAAGACCCTCTTCAGTCTCACTATAACGGCAAGATATATACCAACATCCCAAAGCTCAAGACTCACCTGGTCGAATATTTCAACGACAACGTCATAAATAATCACTAAAGTAATAATTATGTATCAGTATGCTATTTCTAACAATATTATTAACTCGTCTTCACTTAGCTTTATCAAGTGCCCTGTTGAATCCACCAACTCGGTTCATGTACTGTCTGTATGTCCTCGGCTGGTGTACCTTTGCAGCACCTTCTTCATTACCGACTACCTTTTTACCCTTGGAGTTGTCAATTGGGGTATTTCAATAAGGATATCACCCACCTTGGTAGTGTCGAAGCCACCGAATCCCATCATTTGTTGCATAGCTAAGCTATCCTCATCAATATCCTCCTCTTGCTCCTCTTCTTGTGATGCAATCTCTTCTTTGTTGTGGGCTTTCTTCTTTTCTTCTTCTTTTGCTCTCTCTTCTTCTTCAGCTCTCTTCCTCTCCTCCTCAGCCTCCTTTGATTGAAGATACTTCAACATACGCTCCCTGTCTGCAGCCGAGCCATCACGGAGATCTATACCGCCTAGTTTGTGATCTTTCTGACGAGGTGGAGATCTACTTCTCCGTCTGTGGTCTCTATGGTCTCTGTGGTCTCTGTGGTCTCTGTGGTCTCTGTAGTCTCTGCGATCTTCCCTGCGATCTCTAGGATCCCTTCTGTAATCTCTATCGTCTCTCCTGTAGCGATCTCTATCTCTGTCATCGCTGCGTCTATCTCTACGTCTATCTATATGATCACTTCTATCTCTAGGCTGATATCCAGGTCTATCAGATCTCTTGTCTGTAGCTCTTCTCTCGTAATTGTCACCTTCACCGTAATCGAGCATGGTTGTCACTCTTAAAGAGATACATCCACGTCAATAAATATGAAAATACTAAATATTTTAATATTATTTATATCAACTGCATTAGCTAAATCATCTTTATTAGAAAAATATGATAATTTATCAAAGAAGTCAGATTTCGTAGTAAAACTAAATGACAAAAGCTATGATGACTTGATTAACAACCCAGAGAGGGATTTTAGCGTCGCAGTAACGCTCACAGCAATGGATGAAAGGATGAAATGTCTACCATGTCATAAATTTCAACCTGAGTTTAGCTCTGTCGCTAAACATACTAAGAAGTCTTCAAATAAGGATAACATCATATTCGCTAGTCTTGATTTCATGGATGGTCAATCTATTTTTCAAAGGATGCAACTTAATACTGCACCAAGTTTGTTTTATCATCCAGCACATACATCCAAGAGTGTCTTATATGATTTCAACAGACAGGGTTTCTTAGCTGAGCGTATTGTTGACTTCATAAATGCGAACTCAGAGTTTAATTACACCTACAAGAGACCAATTGATCACACAAAGACCTTACAATTGCTATTTGTGTTGGCAATCGTAACGATACTCGCAAAAAGATACTGGAATAGTCTCACTAAACCTTTCATTCTCTCCAAGTGGTCATGGGCAACCGTCACTCTCACAACTATCGTCGTTATGACTTCAGGTTATATGTGGAATCAAATACGCAAACCTCCTCAAATGGTCATGACGAAACAAGGTGCACAATACTTCGCTAATGGTGTTACAACCCAGTATAGAGTTGAAACTATCATTATTAGCTCTATATATACCTTACTTGCAGTTTCAATCGTTGTTTTATCAACTTTAGTACCAAAAATAGATAATCCATCTAGACAAAGAGTCGCAGTCTACCTTTGGACATTCATTTTGATGATAACCTTTAGTGTTTTAGTTTATATCTTCAGAATGAAGCAACCAAGTAGGTTATTTTCATCTTCTTATATCTCTTTTACTCATACTACCACAGTTTACCCATTCAGACTCTTCTTTTAAACATAAAGCATTATAAAATAAATACAATACAAATTTCTTCTTTCTTTCTCTTACGATATCAAATTGCTGAAGGATCTCCATTCACTCTAGCCCAAAACATGTTGTGTTTCAGCTCCAATATTTGCCTCCATCTTGTCATTTCCCATGTCTCTGCTGGCGTGTTTAATTTGAGATCTAAAGCATTTTTGTTTTCGTTCTCGTCATTCGTTACTGCCTTATCGTCACCTTTGCTTTCAGTTTCTTTGCTTTCAGGGTTCTCTTTTTCAGGTTCTTTATTGTCTTCATTTGCTTTATTCTCTTCAGTTGGATTCTCACTTATTGATGGCTCCTCTGATGGCTTTTCGGCTGGTATTACAGGAGGTGCGCCTGTCACCGTTCCTTTCCTACCTCTTCCTTTCTTTCCTCTTTTTGGTTTTGCTGGTGGTGGTTGTGGAGAGGACATTATAGTCTCATTTGGTGTATCTTTGACTTCATTGTTGGTTACTTCACTATTAGTTTCTTCCTTCTTATCAACATCACCATTCGCTTCATTCTGTGAAATTCCTTCATTTGACTCATTTGACTCATTTGGCGCGTCCTTAGCAACCGTAATTTGTTCTTTTTTAGAGTTGTCTTCTGGATTATCATCGGCATTCTTCTCATCTTTGTCAACCTCAACATTCTCATTCTTCTTCTCTTTGTCAAGTTCTGGTAACGAAACTGGTGGATTCGCAAGTGGAGATGGAGAAGCAGGTTGTGATGAGGATCTACCGAAGCTACCCCAGAATGTTCTAGTCGTACGCTTCTCCTCACCAGTAGTGGTATTAACTACATTTTCACCAACATTCTTTAAAGTCTGACAATCATTTGGTGGTTTGAACGCTCCACTGAGGGTAATAATAGATTGCTGAAGTGTACGAATATATCTCCAAAATTCACATGTAGCTCTAAGTCTAGGTAAAGCCCACACCGGATCAACTGGATATCTAGTAGCGTTTGGTGCATTAGATAAACGGAAAACGAAAATATTTTCACATGATACCGTTATTGGAGGTGTTGGTATTGAAGTAATAGACCTGTTACTTCTAAATCCAAACAAAGATGATTGTGAATTTGTTTTGTTCATTCCATTACTCGTGGATTCTGGTATAAGTAAACGACCTGATAATGCACATTCAGTTCCAGGACCGAATTCATTTTTTGCAGCAGGCTCTAATTCTAAACTTCCTTCAACGATTGCAGAAAGTACTTTTCCTCTAGTCAATAATCCGAAAGCTCTACTAAGATCCAGTCTGAGGGTTGGTTCGATGTCTTCCTCTAAGACTCTACGAAGGAAGGCGTGTCCGAGATCAAGGGCAGGAAGTGGTGTATCTTTTGATTGTGACTGACGCACTGGAATGAGATTTGCAAGGGTGGTAAGATAACTTAAAAACTCTAAAAATGGTATGTTGTTGTCTATAATTTTTGTTGTTACGATTGTCGTGGCAGTTGCTTCACTTATAAGTGGATCATTGTTGGTAGTTCTTTCAGCTCTTTCAGCTCTTTCTACCCATTCATTCATCTGTTTTTGGGTCAATCGTACAGCTTCTTCTGCCTCTGCTAATCTCTCTTCTGCAACTTTTCGCCGTTCAATTTCTTGGGCCTTGATTAGTCTCTCGACACCAACCATTCTGTTAGCTTCTCCGAAGAGGTTGGCTGATAAATCATCGAGATCTTGCTCAATTGCAGCCTTATCTTGACGTGCAGTTGTTGCTTTTTGAGTCTCTGTCACAATTGAATCAACCATTCTCGTGAGCTCCTGCATAACGTTCTCTCGTTCAACGAGTGTCCCGTTATCGAGACTTTCTTTGATAGAAGCCTTCTCTTTTTCTAATTGCTTAATATAATTGTGTAATCTGGACATTTCTTGCTTCGTAGAATCCATCTCATACTCTAAATTATCAGACTTCTCAAAGTTTCTAACTAATTTGGTGTTTAAACTATTTAATTGGCTGTTTAGTTCATCAATTTGAGCTCTCAAAGATGCGATTACGAGTGCATGAGGTTCTGTAGATCCTCTAGCTGCAGTTGCCTCTAAGTCATTGATAAGTAGACTAGTTGGTCTGGTTGATTGCTGGAGGCTATTTAGATGGTAATACAAGTAAACTAAAGTAACTCACCTCTTTAGAGGATGTACGTTTAGAGTATTCCACTGTCTGCTCCTCCACCACTGGTTGATTCTCTTCTGAGGAGTGGAAGCTATCCTCATGAGGTTTGTAGGATAATTGTGGAGTCTTATCTGCAGCGCCATCAAGCGTATGATCTGGTACGACGTGCATATCAAGTGAACTATTAGATTTTCTTATTTCATCGTTTATCTGACTGTTATCGAGTGAGTTATCGAGCTTGTCATCCTGGAGGTTATCGCCTTTATCGATTAAGCTAGAAATAGACTGAGCAGACTAGTAGAGTTGTAGCTCTTTATATTATTTAAAGTATTTCACTCACCTCCATAACTTGATAGTCGACGTCCAAGTTAAACGATTTATGGAGAGCGTGATTGATATTACGATAAATAGTAGAATAAAATCTAATTTAAATAATTTAGATAATCTCATAAATTCATTAGAAGATCTAAAGTCTAATAAAAATAAGCCATCGGCAGCGAAAGATAATATAGATAAAATAAATAAAACTACGGTAGATAATTATAAAATACTAAAGAAATTGGACAAAGCTTTCTCGCAATCTGAATCTAAATTGGATAGCATTCAATTTAATTATGACGTAAATCTCAACAAGGCGATTGCAACTTATTTATTAAGATTGGGTTGGTTTGATGTATTTAAGGAGCATTGCGACGTTTATAATATATCATTCGATCAAGCTTATATAGACAAATTACTCAGTTTGAACGCCGTTTTGAGTGATTTACGTTCAAACAACTTGGAATCTGCATTAGAGTGAGTTGTTTGCTTTTTAATTACATTCTCTTAATATACAATCAGCTGGGCAAACTCTCATAGAGATAACCTCGATGCTCTCAATTCGCCGCTCCTATTCTACCTTCACAGGTCGAAATTTCTACAACAAGCCACATCAATAGAGAGTTTAACCTATTTTAAAGAACACATATCGCCATACTTATCCTCAAAGCAGTTTTCATCACAGGCTAGTTCTTTACTAGCAAGTCTCGCATTCAGGGATCTCGCTAATTCACCATACGCTTATCTCGCCTCTGACGATATACATCAAAAGTTACTCTTGCCCACTTTCGAAGAATACTGGTGTACAGTTAGTCACGTTCCGAAGATTGATCATCTTGAGGCTAGTTTGGATGTAGGCGGTGGTCGTGCATTACCAATTCTATCAAGATTCAATCAATTGATACAAAAAACACGAACAGAATGGTCACAATCAAATGAGCTACCAGTTGAAATCCCATTAGATGACAAATACAAATTCCACTCTGTCTTTACTTGCCCAATTAGCAAAGAACAAACGAGCGAGAGTAATCCACCAATGATGCTCACTTGCGGACACGTAGTTGCAAATGAAAGCTTGTCTAAACTGAGTAAAGGTGGTGGTAGAGTTAAATGCCCATACTGTCCTATCGAATCTCAATCCTCTTTGGCGTTGAGAGTGTATTTCTAATTTTGCTTTTCTCTTGGAATGTTTCACAACACTGTAATTATTTTCTCTTTGTTATATTACTAGTACATATTCATCTCTATAAATTCGAAGCATGAAAATCGTTAAATGAGTCTAGAGAGGTTTTCTGATAACTTTTTACCCTTCAATCTCTCATAGAGTTTGACAAAGTTGTCGTATAATACTTCAGCAGCATTTAGAGTCTGCTGAACGTCAATCGTACCACTTAAGTCATTGCAATACTAGTAGAATGGTTAGAATTGAGTAACGTATACACATCAGTAACCCACCTTGAGCATCTCATCGAACTGGGTACGTGTCAACATGAACTATAAAAAAAATAAAGACACTCACCTCCATCAAGTACTTCAAAATAATATCCCTATGAGACTCGAGAACAGCAAGAACAATGAATAGCTCAAAATGCTGCGAATGAGGGCGAGTAAACAAAGCCTTTGTCCTTAATTAGTCACCTAACATGGTTAACAAGCTAACTTACCTCCCACAATGTGAGAATATCATTGAAATTAAACTCCCTCTTAAAATTAACTAAAATCCACCTGAAACAGAAGAACATATTGAGGTTATCACTCTTTGCAAAGTGAATATAGAGTTCGGGATCCATGACTTTGATTAATTCCTGAAGTGTGATCAATTTCCTTGACATTCCACTCTGGTCAGCTAGGAAATTTTCCTTTGTGCGATTCATAACGCTAACGAAGCACCAGAATGTCCAAGATCCGCTAGCTTCGCTGATAACATATAGAGGAGCGCAAAGGTCTGACATTCCCTGCACGTATCCTAGGCCTTCCTCGTAGAAATTGTAAGTAAGCAGTATACCCTGCAATCTTCTAACGTGGGCTACAGAATGTAAGGAAAGTTTAAAATGAAAAGCTATAGCATACCATTAGACACCGCTTGAGATGTTCCTTCATTGTCATCGCTGAGTTCACTCTCACTACCACTCGAGCTGTCAAGTGTACCAACACCGAGCTCCATCTCATCCAGTTCTGTGTCGCTCTTGGCAAACAGCGGAAGATTTCTGTCTGTTCGAAGACAGTCTACGCGTATGCGATGTCTCTTTAATTTGTCATCAGAATTTATTTCATTAGAGAGAATTTACCCACTTCTTCAGCTACCTTTTTATCGTGAAATACACTTTTGTTCTTCCAGGTATCCTTGAGTTGAGCGTATTGGGTACTTGTAAATATGTGAGTAGTTCATCATTCGTAAGAAGTATTACCCACTCCAGTCTGTTCCAGGCTGCTATTCTCTCTTTCTCGGTGGTATTCCATTCAATAACACCCAGGATGAATGGCCAAATATGTATCTTGGCTGAGCTTTCGATGGACTGAAATAGTTAGATAAAACGTATCGAATAATACACCACCTACCCTTCTAAAGACACTCAAAAGCATTTCAGATTCTGTGATGGAAGGTTTACCATCACCATCAAACCAAGTCTGCCATTCCTCAAGTGTAATAGGGTTGCTTGGATCTCTAGTTGTTTTCTCCTGTGATTTCTTATCTTACTATTAGCAAAAAATATACTTAGTAATAAGGCGAAACACCCACGTCAAGCAATTCAAATTTACCAAGTTCAGTAGACACCCCTAAATCAGCTGACCGAAGGACATCATTCTCTTTCAACCGATTTTTGTCACCCTCTTCAGCTACTCTTCTCGCCCATTTAGCGAGATAAATACGTGCACTATCATATTCACCAGCTGTATTCCCACTCATTGATGTATTCCCACTCGCGACTGCAAGACTTTGTACTGGAGTTGGAAGATGGGGTATAATTGGCTTTGCTAGTGGATGTCTAAGCATACTATGTGCTGTCTGCTTAGCAGAGTTAGTGATATTTGCAAAAGATCTAATTGTATTCCTATAAACTGATGTGAGATTATCAACAGATGGCGTAGCGTCTAGGACGTTATCTGGAAATAATTGACGCATATTATCAGCAGATCGAGAGTGTTGGTGGTTATTAAAACGAGTCGCATTCCTAGTCATGTGGTTATTATGAGCATTAAGTGCATAGTGAAGAATTGAAGTCCGTCGGCCATGTCTGGGCGGTGTTGATGATGATGGTGTTGATGTCTCAAGAACGTTCTCGTCGAGAAAGGGTTGTAAGTGTATTTGTGCGTCCATCTCAGTTGGTTCTACTAAAAACAAGCTGTTCTCCAATTGCGAGCGGAGAAGGGTAACATATAGCTTCAAACATAAGAGGAATTCCTGGCCACCCCAAGTGCTGGATATGTGTCGACTGGGAGGGTATAGACTATCACTTAGTGATGGTCGAGGTGAGGTCAAAGCTGTACTGTTCTCGTCGTCGTGGAAGTGTAAAGCAGGTAGTGTGACACCACCTAACAAATTGATAGTAATAGTACCATACCAATGCGTTATAGAAGGTGGATAGACGAGCATTGAATAGATTTCCTTGACAGGTAAACTAAAAGCATAACTGTCACTATCTGATGGCGGTGGGTTGACCAAAGTTGTCGGCTTATTTGTAGATTCTACCATAACGAATTTATCCTCCTCATTCATTTCCTGTATAATTGACTGTGGCAGCCAACTTAATAGGAGGTTCTCCTTCTCGGTGTATTTCTGATCGCCGGTGCGATCAACTAAAGCAAGATAACCCGCTATTGTATCTTTACCGGTATGCACGTAGACTTTAGATTTCGCATATACCAATTTACATTCCTTCGTCATCGTTGCTCCGCAAGAGATGCGATATAGCGGAGATCTCCTCTGATCTCTACGACGAAGATGTCCACGTTTAACGAAATAAAAGATTGGCCATTGGATGTCATAGATGAGCGTGAGTGTGTATGTGTTTATCTCTATATCAGCTTATCACATCATTAGAGATAAAGCGCTTAGAAAACAGCGTATACCACTTAGAACGTACAAATAAAGAGCTTTTAGCTTTCTTACCAAAGAAATCTCAAAATAAACTCATAGAAGGCAGCTTTGAAGCACAATCGATCGGTTCCAGAGACCAAGAAATCCAGGCGATGGAGGATGAAGAACAGCTCAGGAGGCTATCAGACGATAATGGAGATGATACAGAGCTCGTAAATGGCGTTATAAAGGAGAATGAATACACTATTGCAAGTCAAAATGAGCGCATATCATTACTCAAGTACGCGAAAGCATTACGTCTCAACACACACGAGGAAGCACCTAAAGAGACACCTCCAGCACCATCAACGGGTTTAGAATTATAAGTAAATAATAAATTGGTTAACCAAAACAAAAACAAAACAAACAAATTTCAGGAAGTGTATATCTTAAATAGCATCAGAAAGTTCAACTTGAATACCGTTATGCGGTTGTTGATCACTCATGAGCCACTTTGTAACGAAATTGTCGTCATGCTCTTCCATTCCTTTCTTCATGGACACTGAAGGGTATGGTGTAGCAGCAGTTGGAGTGATGGGTGTAGCCGACTCTGTAGGCGTAGCGTTGCTTTGAAGGTTACCCCCGTTAGTTTCGCTACCTTCCCTCTCAATAATTTGAGGCAACGACGATTGTGAACTAGCATGATCAATCTCTACCGTGTGGTTTTGCTGAGGTGACGACATTTTACTAACACTAGCACTACCAGCTTCACTTTGTGTTTCTTTCTCCTCCTCTGATTTATTCTCTTCGATTGATGGTGCAATTGGCACGGCATTCAAAGCAGAGCTCGATCCGGTATTTGATGATCTATTATCTTGGGATGATTGTGAAACCTGGGAATGATAAGAACGTTGCGATTGTTGTGATTGTCGCGAGTTCGCTCCAACACTACTGCTTGACTGTGGCTTCATCGAAGCAGATGTAGATGTGGATGGTATAGATGTAGGTATCTCTAAAGATTTCAAGAAAGCGTCAATAAACAACTTACACTCATCGAGTGTCTGTGCGTTGTTAACTATCTTATGCATCCTAACCAACTTCTCTTTATGGACGTATTCACTAGAAGTGACTGATTCGGGCATAGTCTGTACTCCGGAGCTGTATTTGCCAGAGCTAAATCTACCATTTGTTGATGTACTAGTATGCTTTTCTGATGACGATTGATTGTGTGAATAGCTAGAGCCAGATTGATACTTTTCACCTCTTTCGACGTCAACCAATGCAGGTACTGGTTTGCGTGGTGTAGCTGGTTTACCCTTCCTTTTGACACTATGAGAGCGCACGCGCGCAGGTAAAGGAGCGCTGAATGATGGCGTCATTGATGGCGCCATTTCATCGGTATTAAGACTAGAAGTGCGACTAATGGCAGGCATTGGTGGACTTAGATTGAGGTTATCTTGCGAAGATTGAGTTCTCCTCAAAACAGCAGCTGCGTACTGGTCAGCAATTGCAGAGCTCGAGCTTGGTATCGGATATTGTTGCGCTTGTGCTGCTGAGAGCTTTGGTGATTGCTGTATTTGTACGTAAGAAGCTGGTGAAGTCGAGCGTTGTGGTGATGGTGATCTAGTAAAGCTCGTTGACATTGGAAGTGGAGATTGTATTGGTGGAAGCTTATCTTGTACCTGTGGCTGCGGCTGTGGTGGCGGTTGTGGTTCTACTGGCACCTGTGGCAGGACTTCTGATTGTTTCAAGGATGTCTCGGAGCGTATTGAGGGTATAGCAGGTGATGGTGACTTTAATGGAACGTCTGGGTGGCGTATAGTTGATGAACTTGACTTTGCAGTGGAGTTCGCGGATAAATTCACTGGGAAACCGGTCGTGGTGTTCAAAATTGAATTGTTTGAGTTATTGTGTGCGTGCTTCGAGGATTTAAAGATTGACTTGAACTTGCTAGAGCTCTTCTTTGGCTGCAGCGGTGGTTTCGGATTCCCGGGTGGCTCTGTATTCAGGAAGGCTATCAAATCCCTGCTGAAATCCGACAAGCCAGCTGTCTTATGGTTTTGTTGCGAGTTCGGTTCATCGTCTACACTAGAAGGAAGACTGTTGATTGATCTGCTCTCCTTTTGGTGTTCCCATGGTGGTGTACTGTTCAAGAAGTCCATCAGGGACTCCTTCGGTTTCGTGTAAACAACATCGTCATCGAACTCATCTGCCTCATCGAGATGGTCATCGTAATATCCCTGCTTGGATCTTGTTGACATCGTTCTCGTTGTTCTCGTCTGCGGGGCTGTCAGAAGAGCGGGGTCAATGCGTGATTCTACATACATCAACGCTGTTCGGTGTGAGTGATAACTTCAGAGTCTGTTTATTCTGTATGACCCTGTCAAATTTATTCTCTGTTGCCTGAATTTCGTTAGAACGTGATCGTTCGGGTTGAAATGCAGCTTACAGTCTCAGTATGGTTTGAATTTTTGAATTTATTCTTGAAGTACACAGAAGAGCGCTTTGTTATACTCCCTTCTGAATTCGCGGATGTTGGGGTATAGACTCCCCCAAACATTCTCCAACTGCTCGAACGGCGATGCAGACTGCCTGATGTATCGATGGCGGCTGGTTTGTCCCTCCTATTCAAACTAGCGAAGCTGTTAATTCTGCTTACTTGGCTGTTCATCGAACGTCTTCTTTCTTCCGCGCTCTTGACTTGCGATTCTATCATATCTTTGACAAGCATACCATGTATGAGCGAACTCAATCTGTCGTTCTCTGTATTCGTTTAGCTAGACTTCTGTCTCAATTTTATTACCTACCTTGGATTGCGTCATAGAGGTCACTCAGCATTGCCTCAGATTTGCTCGAGTAGCGCACTACAACAGTACTGAGATCCTGGCAGATAATTTGTGCGACATGCTCTAGTACCGCTGAGACGAATATCGCAGCTGTAGCTATACTCCCAATGTCACTCTCTACTAGCTGATAGAGTTGTTTCTCAAGTGACGCGGCCAACGAAATAGACTGTCTCACAGGATCGGAATACTTTGACTTTAATATAGTGTGGTATCTCAATGCCTGGGCGTAAAGTTAGTTAGGTTGTCTGTAAAAATTCCCTACAGACCTTAAAAGCAGCATCCAACTCGTAGTCTTCTATCCTGTCGCTATCAAACATTCCATCTGCGCTACCCAGTGGATGGGTTGCCTGCAGCTTCAATTCGGCTTCTGTGATAGCATTTTGTCCGAATCCTACCGGGAATACATCTAATGTTGCCCTCCTTATCAAACCCAGTCTGAAGGAGCGTGACTGTGTGAGTATCCTAGCAAGTACCTCGTCAAGTAGGCTATTCAAACTTGCTAGACACTCCAAACTAATCCCGACTGCTCTCACATCTGAGCACAAATGCGCTGCAGCATTCCTAGACAAAAATGTTGCATCTTGTTTTTCCATCTTGATCGTGTGCTCTTATCAACTTACTTGGATACGAGAAACTACGGGATCCAAACTAAGGAATGTGAAGATCAATCTAGCGAGTTGTCATAAATCTGTCAAACGTGTATTGACGTATGCGCTTGTCAGAATCACCATTTGTACCTTTATTTAACTATTATGTCAAATCCTAGACCGATAACTCCACCAGTTTGCATCTATATCTCTGGCCGCTTTTGTCTTAATTTTTTCATCTTCGGTATGAATATATCGTTTGATAAGGAAAATTACAAATACATTGAAGAACGGAAAATATTACAAAATAATCAAGTTTTCCATCTGTCTATTAAACCAACTAACTCTTGCATCCTTCTTTCTATTTCTCTCCTAACTATATCTCTCATTTCGTCAGAAACGCCCTCTAACTTGTTGAGCTCTTCAGGCTCAGCTCTTGCAGGATCAACTGCAAGTCGTGTGCCATCTGGTAGTGGAATAAAGAGTGTCGCAGTGTCATGCATATACCGTGTCTCATTGCTGGATGTCTGTGGAAGCTCGTTGAGGCCACCAAATTTATCGACGAGTTGTATAGATGGACGGCGCTTCTCGTTCTTCTTGGTCTTGTCCGCATTATTGACGATATTCGCCCTGACTTCTGCCTCGACCTCGGCCTCATCGGGGAGCTCATCTAAGTTTGGTTCAAAGGTATCAGCGTGTGGGAAATTTGTCGTGCTCCCCGTATCACTATTGTCCGCTTCTTTAGCTTTCGACTGAGAGCGTGTAGAACGTGTGCGTGTCCCTGTCTTTTTTGACTTGCTGGTCGTCGTTTTCGAACGTGTGTTCTTGCGTGTACTCTTCTTTGTCTCTGGTTGCGGACTTTGCGAGCCATCCTTCGTCTCGAACCTCTTGCGTTTCCTGGCAGCTTCCCACTCCTCTTCGCGGTCTTTGTCTTCCAAATCATGGGCTGCATCACGTACACCCTCACCACGTACCGCTCGGACAAGATCACCACCAAATTTATCCTCGAATTCTCCTAAAGTAAGACCGTGCAGTGCTTTTGGTACGCTGGCTAGAATAGAGAGAGAGCGTGCTGTGAATGCACTAACCGATCTATCAAGATGTAACTTCATAGCTTTGCGTTTGTTGTCGACTGCGCTGTGTTAGGGTGTACTCATATATCAAACTATAACTGACCATCTAAGAGGTAAGACTGGAGAATAGCATCTATCTCATCATCACTAAACCCCTTGTTCACCCCACGGCTTTTGTCTGGTGTCGCCGTGACTGCAACAGCATTCCTCATCGTTGTTGTTATCAAAGAAAGTGGAAACGCGTAAAATAAAGAAAATAACGCGATTTATTTTTACATTATTGTTAAATAAATATAAATTTATCACTCTTTCGTGAATTCCCATATCTCAGTTGCTGATCCTTGTTCACCCATTGTGGATTCTATCAATCTCGCGTTAAGCTTTATATTCTTTAAAAGCTCCCAGAAATCTGCTTCTCCGTAATCTCTGTATTTGTATCCCAGTATGAATTTGGCAGAGCTGTTTACCTGGAACAGCGTATCCAACGTTGATAGTAACATTGGGAATGAAGACGTGTTATACGCGACATCAGCCGCACTGTTTAGTCGTTTAGTTATATAAGAGAGCAAGAAACAAATGAACCTACATAATAACATCAAAATGTTCCTTTTCGAGTGGACTTTGAGAACCCCAAGCTAATTCCCTAACAAAGACGTCATTTTTGTTGAACAAGCGGGAGTTCCTGTCTACATTCTGCTTTAAGAGGGGTAAAGCGGGTGCCAAATCAGTAGCTACGATTGTGTGTTTGTGTGGTGTCTTTTCCAAAAGAGCTGCCAGAGTAATTGATAAAATGCCTGTCCCAGTACCTATAGGGCACGTTAAGCGTAGTAAAAAGACTTAGGGACCACCCACCGAGTTCCATTATCCGTAAGGGCTTTGAAGAGCCTCCGAAGAAATTGTACTTTTCGGATGAAATTTTTTCTGTGAGTATGGCAGACATGGCCAAACCGGAGTCCCAAAGTTTCTGAAACATGTTAACGAGTTGCCATCTCCAGCAATTATCACCCACTTTATCCAAATCGTATGAAGTATCTTCGAGAATGTGAATCAGTGACTTCTCGAACATAAATGAGCGCTGTATACGAGAATGTTTATCTGAGTGTGGTACATTTGTCGCCATAGTTATCGGTAAGCTCGTAACAGGGATTGGCGTCTTGCAATCAGGACTGTGTGCTTTCAAATCTGACAAAAGTGGTCTAGTGGAACTGCCGCGTGCCCAGACTAACAAGCTGACCTTATCTCCTGGTCGTATGCCCATACTAGAGAGTCCCTCTATCTCTATCAACTTGTAGGAATCTTTGTTAGATTTGTAAGTCAAGATACTAGGTAATTTGATAGGCTTTGATGGTCTATTTTGTATTAATAAAGCAGCATCTATAGTCAAACCAGTTTGATTGTCATAGTATCTATATAGCTCAGATATCGTATACTATGAATAGAGTACCCACTCTGTCCTAAGATCGTTGGTTATCTGTACAGAGAAAATCAACTTGTGCGATAAATTGACAGATTTGTTAGGCAGTCTCAAGAAACTCAAATAATAGAGCATCCTTTTCCTGAACTACCAATGAACGTAATAGAAGCAGTCAATAACTACATAAACAAGCTGGTGAATGAAGTGAAAGGGATGAAGGTGCTCTTATTAGACGATAGCACGACAAGCTACCTCTCAGCTGTAACTACCCAAACCCAGTTACTTTCTTCAGAAGTCTATCTCACTGATAGAGTAGAGAACTTGAATAGAGAGCGAATAAGCCACTTGAAATGTATCGTATACCTCAGTCCAACTGCTAATTCCATAAAATACCTTTCGAGCGAACTCAGTAACCCAAAATATCAAGAATACTTTCTGTACTTCTCGAACACTCTCACGAAACAACAAATCGAGCAATTAGCAGAGTCTGATCAGTATAGTGTCGTTAGAGAATGTCAGGAATTGTTTGCTGACTATTTAGCTTTGCTTCCTAATCTCTTTAGTTTGGGATTTCAACCAACAAAAGACAATTTATGGTCAGACACACCAAATACTTGGAATAGAGATTGTTTGGATAGTACTACGAAATCGTTATCAGCTCTGTTGTTATCCCTCAAACGTAAACCTTTCATCAGATACGAAAAGATGTCAGATTTAGCCAAAACGCTCGCTGAATCAGTTAGCACAACTATTGACACGGAATCACAGCTGTTCGATTTTAGGTTGACACAATCTCAACCAGTTTTGTTGATCTGCGATAGAAGAAATGATCCCGTTACTCCTCTCCTTACACAATGGACATATCAAGCCATGGTGCATGACTTAATAGGCCTTGATAATGGTAAAGTTGATTTATCACAGGCTCCCAATATACAACCACAACAAAAACAACTCATTTTGTCTGTAACGAACGACAACGATAGCTTCTATACGAACAACTTGTTTGCAAATTTCGGTGATTTGGGTGCAAACGTCAAACAATACGTGTCCGAATACCAAACTGCTACAACTGGAAAAGGAACAACGGCAGATAATATCCAGACTATATCTGACATGAAGAAATTTATTGAAAGCTATCCCGAGATGAGGAAGTTAGGAAGCAATGTCAGCAAGCATGTATCATTGATAGGAGAACTATCTCGGTTGGTAGACGAGAAGAAGCTCCTACAGGTTAGTGAACTCGAGCAAAGTTTGGCTAGTAACGAAAGCCATTCGTCTGATTTAAGGGTAAGATCTTGCACACATGTAATATTCCATCTAACGATGGTCACAGGCAGTCCGAGAGATGATCGATAGTCCAGATATACCCCAGGAAAGCAAAGTTAGAATAGCAATCCTTTATGCATTACGTTATCAGAAGCTAGCATCTAATGCTATAACAGCTGTAGTCGGTCAGCTCCTTCAACAAGGAGTACCTCAACATCGTGTCGCGCTTATCTACGTCATGCTCAACTTGGCAGGCGCTGACAAACGTCAGGATGACCTATTCATGAATGATAACTTCTTCAGTCGAGGAAGGTCCGCATTGAAGGGTCTTCAAGGTGTTGAGAACGTGTACACGCAACACACACCACATTTATCAGAAACAGTCGATCTCCTCCTCAAAGGAAGACTTCGTGAAGGGAGCTATCCAGGTGTGAACGCTGATGGCGGCTCACTAAACCAGCGTCCACAGGAGGTTATAGTATTTATGATCGGAGGTACGACCTACGAAGAAGCTAGGAGTATGGCTCTTCTAAATGAAACTATGGCGCGCGAGGGTTCACCCACCAGGGTCCTTCTAGGTGGGCATACTGTACTAAACAGCACACAATTTTTAGATATGTTAGCTGAAGCAGCAACACATTTCCCACCTAGTGTCTATAGTGCACCACCATCTTCGCAGAATCAGAATCAACTATTCGCTGTCTCAGAAATGGACCAGATGCTTGACCCAGAGCGTATGGCATCAGCTGCTAAATCCTGGATGCAGAGGGTACGCGAAGATATTGAAGACAGGATAATGATATAATGAAAATTATTAATGATATACATAGCTATTCGTACGAAAAATCATTTGAATGCCGCTTTGATACTATTTTGCATAGCTTCACTGAGTAGTGGGACAGGATGGCGAGCAGCTGGGTTTTGACCGTATACACAGAAGGTAGCATATTTAATGGCCGGTATTCCACCCTTCATTACGCTTCCTTCGAGATGTGCGAGTTTTCTTTGTAACTTAAGTGCTAACGCTTGGTCACCATTATCATAGGCTTTTTGGAGGGATGCAACGAGCTCTGGGGCAAAATTTGCAGCACCCGTTATGCTTCCCTCAGCACCTACTGCTAATGCCCCGAGGAGGTAGTCAGAGGCACCTGCGAAGACTGCGAAATTATCCGTTTCGCTGTATTGTCAGATACGCTTCAGAGAAGTTGGATACACTTACCGAAGCTCTGTCAAACGTGCCATCTTACCAACATCATGGTCAGTCTGCTTTATACCAACGATGTTTTTGTGCTTTGCAAGTCTTGCTATCGTGTCTGATGACAAATTTATACCAGATGTGACAGCTGGGAAAGAGTAAATGAGCACAGGGAGTGGTGATTTATCAGCCAGCTAACAAGTTGTCAGAAAAGCTCATTAGATACAGTATCACTCACCACACTGTAATATGACGTCAGAGCTTCCTCATTGAGACTACCAGCAAAGTAAGAAGGCGGTAAAGCAAGTACGAAGTTTGCACCATTTGATGCTGCTTCTTTAGACCTTTTTACTGCTTCCCACGTCGATTGTGCGCCTACACCAGCGATAAGAGGTGCGCTCAGTTTGTTATCATCGATAACTTTCCTAGTTGCCTTCGTGATCTATAGAATGTATTAGATTGGTTAGCTTGATAGATGCTCATTTACATTGTTCTTCTCCTCTTGCGAGAGTGCAACATGTTCAGCCGTTGAACCTTGAGCAACAATACCAACTACTCCAGCTTTGAGGATGTTGTGAACGTGAGCAGTGATAGCTTCATAATCGATACTTTGCTCTGCGTCGTCTTTGTATATAGTTGGCTAAACAAATCAATAAGGTACTCGTACTCAAATAAACAATGATTGACTTACGATTGGAGCGTAATTTCCACGTAATAATTGCATTGTGATTTGATGGTCTACAATTAACCAATGTACGCTATATATATGTATGAATATCACATGATGTCGTCATTGCATTCGTTCTATCGATAAAGCGAGACATAAATAAGTTACAAAAGCAGTCTATTGAATACATTAAGTCGAGCATCGTAAGCCATCCAATTCCATGCACCATTTGTACCGGGATGTTTAGATGATACTGTGCTTATAATATCTTGAGCGACGAAACCGCCTAAAACAGCATGGACGGGAGTGATAGATGTGGAGAGTGTTGGTATAATATCTTTAATAGTATTTCCGTCGAATGGAAGTGGCGTGCTTGTATCTGTAAGACCTGCTTTCTCAACCTTCTTGAGAAGATAGTTGTTGTAAAAATTCTCTGAATCTTCGGCAGTTGGTTCTCTCGAGTGATCATCAAAGAAGCTCCAATACGCCAAAACAAGTAGCCATCCACGCCATTTAGATAATAAATCTCTCTTTTCACGCATTTTACGTGTATGTAAGCCAGGTTGACTTTCTATCAACTCACTTAGTGACTTAAATTGCTTCGTTTCGCCTTGATCATTGATCGCAGAGTTATTGACTATCACATATCCCGCTAAACCGAGGGTACCGACTATGTAGAGTGGAATAGCTGGTTTGAGATGACGGAGGATGTCGTTGTAGACTTTTGGTGATAAATCGGCTGCAATAACGAGAGTAGCGTCTTTATACGCGTCGCAAGAGTCACTGTAGCTCTCAAGCTGGACTACATTTATGTTAACATGTGGATTGAGATTGTTGACGTTCTGTTTAAAGTGACTAATGTCTTGTTCATCATTATGCAAGAAAATAGATGTACTACCTGATGCCTCGCATTTTGTATTCTTCTTTGTTACAAAAGTGATAGTACCTATACCAGCCAAAGTAAGGTTCTTAGCGATTTCAGAATTGAGACCAGAGAGTGGATTTAAGAAAACTAAATGGCTTTTGCGTATTTTATTCTGCGCTGAGAGACCCCATAGACGTATTTGTCTGTCGTATAAATTGGCTTCCTGGTCTGTCAGGGTAGTAGACATGATGGTAGGAAATAAAGGTGGGTATCTATGGTGTCAATTTACAAATCTAATAATTTATCCACTTGTTTCTGATATTCTCTTCGTATCTGGATAGATATCAGCAAAAGAGAAGACGTGAGAAGGCTTCAACTTACATTACTGAAAACATGTTCCTTTTCACCAAAATCTGCGTACAATACACACCAAGTGGCTGTCACTAGGATGAAATCGCCGTTAGCCTATCAATATTAAGATTGGTCGATAAACTCACCAGTAGACAAGCTGAAGCCTAAAATATTTATGAATCGATTAAATTGGAACTTCATTCCTTCATTCAACAAAAATTTTTGATTTGAAATATGGATGTTGTAATGCATCCGATATTTTTATTCTCTTGTCTTGGTCGAATGTCAGCATTTTTTGCAGAAGGTCAATTAACTGTAGAGATGATAAATCCCTTGTTTTTATTATCTGGTCAATTGATTTCATAGCTTTAACAACCTTCTTTGATTGTTTCGTCGTCGTGTTATTAGGGTAATCTAATTTAGTTCCCCTAAAGAACTCTGGCTTGACTCTAGAACTCCGCCTAGCGAAATCCTCTGACATTTTTCCCATTACTATTTCCATCATGGCGAGGTGCTCCAGGTTATCGTGCGTTTGAAAAAGCGCCTCTCCAGTGATCAATTCTATTATAATACAACCAAGGCTAAAGACGTCACAAGGGTATGACCATCCAAGACCTATGCATTCTTATTAGCAATCGTAAAATTTTCTTTAATTAAGCCAACGCACCTAGTATAATTTCAGGCGCTCTATAATGCCGGGTACTCACAACTGAACTGTGGTACTCATTTTCAAATGTTGCGCTTCCAAAATCTATCAGCCTTATATCTGTATCCATCAGGACCTTCCTCTGGGGCCTCCTCTCTGTTGCGAGTTCCATTCTTGATTTATTAGAAACGAGAAGTATATTCTCCGGTTTAAGGTCTGTGTGAATTAATCCTAGTGAATGCAAGTAAGCAACCGATTTCAGAAGCTGAAAACTGATCTCTTGTATTTGTGTCAAAGGGAAGGGTGTGAACTTGTTCGATTTTAGAAAATCATAAACTGATTCACTCAGTAGATCTGAGACTATACATATGTGATTCTTGAAGTCAAACCAGTCAATCATTTCGATGCATTTGTGTAAATTCGAGGGGTCATTATCCCTAAGCTTATTGAGCACTCTGAGTTCGATCCTTGAGGCATCTCTGTATTTCTGTATGCTCTTTATAATCTTCACCGCAACATTCTTCCTCGCTAGTCTATCGTAGCATTCAACTACTTTTCCAAATGTTCCTTGTCCTAACAACTTCTGTATTCTGTATCTTCCATCCAATTCGCTATTCTCGATGATAATTAAGTGTCCCTCTTTATCATCACATGGTACAGGCAATGGTACAGTTTGAGGAGACGCATTACGCGCCTTCTTTCGTTTGTTGCCATTAGTAACACCGTTTACAACTGAAGCAGATGTCGACGTCGATGCTGACGCCATTGGCTGTCTCCTTTTCCGTCCAACTTGTGGGATTGCCTCATCGTCATCTGAGTCATCAATTGATATTACTTCCGTATTATTCACTTGCTTTATCGTATATTTCACATCTGCATCCCTCGTTTGCCTCTTCGCCTGCCTCATTTTTTTTTATTCGCTGTCGTCACTCTAGTAGACGATTCATCTAACATCACAGGAAGATTTCAGAGAATGAAATTTTTAAATTCTATTTAATACAAAATCTACGTCTACTTCTTTACTATTACGGGAAATACAGGGTGACGTCCTGCTCTCTAATGCTTCACGGAGTTCAACCACACTAATGTGTTTCCTGTCTCGGTTGTTCTGTGATTCTGACATTCTGCGCTTGACTATACCATCTGTTACGAATTTATTGTATGTCTCTTTGCTAGCTACATCGACCGCTCTCTCAAATGTCCATTCGAGTTGTAAACGTTCGAGTAATTCCGCTTTTGTCAGTCCCGTAGCGGCAATGACACTAGGGTCATTTACTATCACATCTATAGCCTTTAATTCGTCAACGATAGGGCGACCTGTTTTGCTACTCTCTCCATCATGTACTTGATCCCAGTCATCCTCACTTGGGAAGAGCATAGCTTGAGGAGTTTGTAAACCAAACATTGGTTGCTCTCGTACGTCAATTTGAGTAGGTTGGCTTAGTAATGTGATACCAATTCTATTTAAGCCATCGCTTGCAAGCTGTTTAATCCGTTCGTTACCCCACCTATCACCAATTTCGTACCAGCTTCTAGCAACTAACTCACGAATAGCTTTGCATTTTGCACGCTCATCCACCCCCACATTGAGGCCACTTCTTGCTGATGGTGAAGCTGCCCAACTTGCAAAACTGCCCCTTCGTGATCCAGACGATTGCAATCCCGGTCCGAGCATTAACTGTATAGCATGATTGTCAAGAGCACGCAGGAATGGTACTAATATCAACAGCGCTTGGCATATATCTCTCCTATGTAAAGCGACGATTATTGATAATAAGGCACTGAAATCACTAGGGGTGGCAGTATTAGACGGAAGTGAAGGCTTGGTATGAGTCATTTGAGCGACTTTCTTGAGTCTACTGAGCGAGTTATCAATATGTGCAGTACCTTCAGCCTCTTCTATAATATTTGTATCAGCGAGATTACGACATATTGCGAGTGTATAAATGGAAGCATTCAGTGCATTGACGAACTTCTCAAACATCACCTCATGACTTGTATCAGCCAGATTGAGTTCACCTTCTATGAAACCAGCCAAAGCCCTCACATAGGCCACACGAACGCCATAATTTGGTTCGATGAGCAAGCTAACAGTTCGCTGCCAATCCAATGGACTGACTCTTGTACGTTTATTTGACACTGGCACCTTCAACTTAGGTATGATTACTGCTTTTTCCTTTCCTTTCGGTGAATATGGTGGTGTTTCCGTCTCTTGAGGTGTTGACGGTATATCTGTTGCTGGTCCGTCGTAAGCTGCTGCTAGGATTCCACTGAGGGAGGACAACAGGAGCCTGAGTAAATCATCTCTCACATTTCCTTTCTCGTGGAATTGCACAGTAGTCATCTGATCTATGATCTTTGCGGACATATCTGCAATTTGATCAGAGTAGTACGTATGTGTGGCTAGTTTCGAAAGTGTATTGATTGACATTGGAGCGAGTGCATCTTGGTTATCAATAATAAATCTGTACTGGGCGAATTCGATGAGTTTCTCAACTATATCCATGACTTGAATGCCAGAAACGGGATCCTCTCGTGAGAATAAATGAGCGAGAATATGTAGGTATCCTGATTGTTTGGTCGTTGTAGGGAAGGTCTCCTTCGAGTCTAAGAGAAGTTTCAAAACGGTGAGTGGTATGAGGTATCTAAACTGAATTGGTGTCCACATAAGAACGTTCTCCATCATCCAATTCAGCCAATCAACTTCCCGCCACCGTTTGTTTTTATCTAAGCTGTCCAAGGCTGGTGTAATTATTTCTTCAATGAGCGACTTGTTTGTAATGTTTATGAAAATTTGTCTATAAATCGATAAAGAGAGTATAGCAAGTTGGACCTCATCTATGTTAACTTTTTCCTGTTTCTCCGGATCATAAATGAGTTGATCAACTGGTGAATAATCTAGGTTTGGCATAACCTGATGCTGTAAAACGTCCAATTTGTTTGAATCCGTCAACAAATTGTCTAATAATGATACTATAATAACAGTCAAAGCTTTTCTTCTATCTTCCTCTGGCAGATTCTCCACTATCCGTGTAGAGAAAAGCGATTTTAAGCCTGTTAGAGCTATCTGACGGGTGCGATTGCGTGTATATTCATCAGAATCATTATTGCAAGCCATACTATTAATTCTAAATAAGATTGACTGAAATGCAGGTAAAATTTCGGATGCAATTTCGATTTCTGGGTGTTTGGCAAATAGACTAATTAACTAATGACTATCAGTTAAAATGTATGATATAAATGGTATGAGTTACCCACAGCATTGATAGATAGCACCCTGACCTCCATATCAGGTGGTACTGGGGGCGACAGGGCCGTATCGACGATTTGTATTACGTAACTGGGGAGAAGCGGAGCTTTTGGAGGTGATTGTAAAGTTATCTGATTAATGATATTGAGTGTGGTAAGTATCTGACTGGAGTGATCTATCAGTTGACGCTCATCACTACATTATACCAACGCACCATCTTTTCCGGGGATCATGAAAAACGCGACTTGATTGACGTGTTTGACGTAGTAGATGTGAGCCGACAGATTCCCTTTTCTTCTTATTCGCATGTACGTGGTATATCAGTTTCGACAACGCGCTCGCATTCGGTGTACTCCCAGACTGATAGCAACTGCCTACGAGTTTTGTCGTGCTAGTAGACGACATGAATAGCGTACAGCATGGCATTGTTTATTTTATTTATTAATTTTTTGATGGAAATGAACTGAAATGCGTTCTCCGCAAAAAGGTCCTCCTCTTTCGAGAAAATCAGGCACAAGCTAAAACTCAGTCAGGTGGAAAATTGAATAAATTTTCAGATTTTTAAATCTGCAGCTAGGATCAGATGGTCAGACGCCGTGACGTCCAACTTCGGTAGTCCAGGTGCAAGACTGTCACAAGAAGGAATGTTTAGAGTCGCCTCCACTTGAATATCCCTCTTCCTTTCGTAAAGGATGTAATCTAAAGTGAGATTACCAAACTTTGGCATGTAATTTGTCAATTTTGGTTCATTTGCGCCTCTCCTGCCTGTCAGACTGGTATCACGCTCGGAATAGAATTCTGAACCGTTAAGGTTGTCGTACGCGCTTTCAAACTTTGGGAGATGTTTGAATGCTGCAATGAGTTGTTCAGGTGTTGGGCAATTCTCGTTTGGAATGCTATTTGTCATAGGAAGGTTCGCGCCTTGCTCTGGTGGCTTATCTGCATATCCATCCAGGACGCTAGAGTGCCTAACTCGGGACATTTCCACCCTCTGACGTTCTTTCTCGTCTATCGAACCATCAACTAGTACTTGGTAAACGAGCTCATGCGGTTCGCTGTTGAGATCGCCGCAGAGAAGGATAGGCCAATCGACAGAAAGCTCCTTCCTCAGTTGGTCCGCTTGCTCTAAGAGAATGTATGTCTGGCGTGTCCGCTCGTAAACGAATGCAGGGTGCCAGAATAAGTGTGAAGTAGCGACAATGAAGCCTCTGGATGTATTTGTGCGTAGAGCTACCACTAAACCCACATTGTTTGTCTTTCTCGAGAGAGGCCAAAGAGTGTGGCTGTCGTAAGACACTGTCTTCTTCTTGACGAATTGGAAGCTCTCTTTATAGAAAATAACCAGACCATGTTTCTTGATGTTGTCGTTTCCATCCCTGCCAAAGCAGTCTACATGGTTGTACTGTGCGAGTGCGCTTTTGAGCTTGTCTAATTGGTCGACCTCTTGCAGACATAGAACGTCTGGGGAGTACTTTGTTGACTCCTCTAGCAATCTCGGCAGTCTATCTTTTAATTTAAGGCAATTGCTTCCTGGATATAAATCACGCTTTACTAAACTTTTTTGATGATGTAAGCGAGAGCATTAGTAATCGCTAAACTGACCTCTGAGAGAGCGTATTCCAGGTGGCTACTCTAATAGTATCGCTGTATTTCGCTTTGGCGGTAAATTTTCGCTGCTTTAAAAATGCAGGTCTGCTCATACGCTGACTGTCACGGTTGAAGAGCTACCACGATGTCGACACTGATAGTAGGCAGTTTGAACGCAGCAAGAACGGATATCTATCAGAATTTAATAACTTCCTTAAATGATAGCAGCGTTGTTAAGCTCATGTATGATAGGATACTTGAGGGTGGATACATATTAGAAGATAACGCATATAAAGCTGTACACCTTTCGCTCACCCCAGAGGACTACCAGGTCATCAATTTGGAAAGTTTGCTACTCCCACTTTTTAAATCACTGTCTAGTGACGGGAGACTGCACATTCACAACATTACAGACAATGAGAAATCCTCTATACAATCACAACTGATTCTCACGGGATTCTCAAACAGTGAACTCGCTTCAGATACTCTCACTGCTTCAAAGCCTTCCTTTGCACCAACGGCTGCAGTCAATATCACCCGCAAACCGAAATCGGCGAAGAAGAATCTTTGGAATTTCTCGACGGCGCCACCGATTGACCCTGCCAGTTTACTCACGGAGGAAGATAAAGCTGCTCCAGCCACCCCGCTAAGTTGTCCGACGACCAAGAAGAGACGAGCATGCGCTGACTGCAGCTGTGGTTTGAGGGAGCAGCTTGCACAGGAGTCACAGGTTAACATAGACACTTCGGCAGACCTTCCAAAGACCTTCACGAATGTCCAGGAAGCCCAGGCCAAAGGTGCCACATCCAGCTGTGGTAGTTGCTACCTCGGTGATGCATTCAGATGCGCGTCTTGTCCATATTTAGGTATGTAGATGCTTTATGGGTCTATTTACTTTTACTGATCCTTCTTCCATAGGTCTTCCTGCATTCGAACCCGGACAAAAAGTCGAAATTGACATGTCCGCTGATCTCTAGGCATTGTATTTCATTTTGGAACGCCCTCCATTTCCTTAGTTACTCCCATTTAGTTGTCACACTCGCACCTTACGACATATCTTTATAAAAAGTTTATATGCATTTCTCTATCTACAATACAGCTGTGTGACTACTAGTAGTCTCCTTCCATCCACAGACCTTCATCGAAAAAGTCCCGCTACCACCACTCAAAGCATTTAAGTGTGATGAATATGCCACCATATTAGTTAGTGGCACTTGTGCATGCACTTTCATCCTGTTCCCTTTGTCACCACCTTCGAATGACCGCGTTGAAGCTTCCACTGCTGGCGGAATATACACTGAGCTACTAGAAGCACTATCGACACCCTCAGAATGACTATCCTCTTCCATCGACATCATTATACCATTCCTAATACTCGTCACGTCGCTAATCACCCGTCCTACATCTGCTTCGTAGGCTGTTATGTAGACGTCCATTAAAGGTTCTATTATGGAGGTACCCAACTCTCTTATTGCCTTTACAATAGCGAGCGACACGGCAGCAGTTAAGGCAGATGGTGGTGACAAGTCTTTGTCGACTATGCGTGGATTGTAAACCTTTATCTCCAATCCGCGTACTGGATGTCCTTGGGTTGGTCCACGCGCTGTACCCGCCAACATACCTGCTCTGACAGCTTCTTGGTATTCCATTCCGAGGTCACCAATGTCCATAACGAGATTGTTGCCAGCATCCTCACTGAACTCTTCCCTTCTGCTTATCTCTATGGTTATACCAGCTTGAGTTGGTTTTTTATTCACCTCGCGTGCATACTCTTCGTCTCTTGTGATACTCGTTTCACTGGCAAGTGTCTCAAGGTACCCCACTCGCATTGGCCCCATGCGGCATCTAACCCCGAATTCTTCGCGTAATCTCCTGTAGCTTATCTCGAGGTGAAGTTCACCAAGTCCAGAAAGAAGTGTCTGACCATCTCCACCTACGGCGTGGCTTTCGAAAGCTTCACTGATGACAAGTGAGGGATCGCTACGTACAAGCGACTTCAATGCCTCGCTGACAGCAGCTTCATCTGACAATGACTCGGGTTCGATCGCGACGCTAAAGACAGGCGGAGGTATAGTTATGCTCCTCAGCTGGACGTTTGTCATCTTTGAGTCGCGGGCATCGGTGAGTGTGTCACCTGTCTTTGTATTCTTACAACCAATCAAGACACCGATTTGACCAGCATAAAGTGTATCTATTTCGACGCTGTCATCTGCGCTCATTAAAAGTAGTCTGTTAATGCGCTCCTTAGAGTTATTTGTGCTATTCCAGAGAGTTTTCTGCTTGGTGAGTGAACCGGCATAAACTCGCACCCAGGTGAGCCACCCTTTGCGAGCATCCCAGACTACCTTAAAAGCCATGGCTAGTGCGCTCACTTTAGGATCTCCAATTGCGTAAGTCTCACCACTGATTGTGGGTGACGCAGGCACATCCTTTGGTGATGGCAGATAATTTACTATTGAGTCCAATACCTTATCGACTGAAATATTCTTGAGGGCAGACCCGCATAAAACTGGAAGTACTTCGCCCTTGTAAACCTTCCTCCGGAGTGCTTGGTTAATCTGCTCATCAGACACCTTATCGTATTCTTCTACAGCGAGAAATTCATCGCAAAGTGTGCTATCGACTTCACAAAGGGATTCTATGAGACACTCCCGTGCTCTTTGTTTCTCAGTGAGTACCTGTGCGGGCGTGCTAGCTGGTGCATCCCCCAAAACATCAATTACACCGTCAAGGCCATCACCGCTCTTGTTGAATATAGGTAATTGTAATACTAGAGGCCGTGTGTGCATTTTTGAGATGGTCGATCTGATAGAATGGCTGAAGTTTGCACCAATTCTGTCCATTTTGTTAATAAATAGAATCATAGGGTTGAGATCGTATCTATCAATACGTTAGAACTCTTGTAGGTGCCCTAATAGCGCGCACCTCTTCGCTTGTTTCCATACGCCTTCCGTTTGCGCTTCGACACCCTCTACAGCGTCGAGTACGACAATTCCACCATCTAATACCCTTACTGCTCTCTCTACTTCAACTGCGAAGTCTGCGTGTCCAGGCGTGTCTATCAAGTTAATCCTGTGGTCTCTCCATTCGAGCGGTACAGACGCAGATTGGATCGTTATCCCGCGTTCACGTTCTGCAGGTAGAAAATCAGTGATTGTTGTACCCTCGTCGACATTCCCTCTGTTTTTCAGTATCCCAGACGCACAGAGAAGACTTTCTGTGAGTGTAGTCTTCCCGCCGTCAATATGGGCAACGATACCGACGTTGCGGGTACGAGCTGCATCTGACCAGGCTTGTGTCTTGTATCCTCTACTGTAATGGCAGAGTGTTCTGCTCAGCCGGAATGTTGGCCTGAGTAACATCGCCGTTGGATATCAAGGAAGAAGATGACCTTAGGTTTATGTTTGTAGCTTTCCTTGTAATTTACCGACCAAATGAGTACTCCATTTCTCTACACCAATTTCTTGGTTTTTAACTATTAACATATGAACAAAAATGGGATAAAGTACAGAATAATAAGGGAAAATAAAAATGAATTCAGTGTATACAACAACTCCTTGAGGCTTTACTTAGCCCATAAATCAGGGTTCCTATCTCGGAAGTTCTTATTTAAGGATACATTCTCAGGCCGTGAAACAATGCGTTCAGTTCGCACAGCCGCTGGAAACTGGTTGATAACACGCGACGACGCAACGTGCATCCTTTCTATGCGTTTAGATCAGTGGTCTCAGTGGGTCTTCCCTTACGTCATTGTCTTCTCTGCTCAATCAAATCAGGCGCTTTTATTTCGATACCCGGGCTGGAAGATGTCGCCTTAAGATGAATGAGCTTCAGTGTAATATTAAAAATGAAAAAACAGGTGCAATTATTGCTTTAGCAGAGTATGCACGCGGTGTCGATACCCTCATTATTTCGACAGAAGATGAGCATGATGAGTATGTCGAACAGTCTTTTTTACATACACTCAACTAAAAATTGCAGGCTGCTCATGCTATTCATTTTTATCGTCGTAATGAAACATTCATTCGACACCAAAGCGAGGATAATCTAATTCGAACGATATCTACCTATTCAAGCGAGCTGAGCAAATTAATAATAGTTATATGGGGAATGTTCTCAATTTTACATCTGTCAACACTGCATTGTCTGATTTCTGATTGATGTCAATTTGACACTTTTACATTTATCACTAAGCGTCTCCATAACATACTGGGCTTCTCATGTTTCGGGTTCACTACTTCTGAATGGTGATGCATAAGACTTTATCTTATGTCAAGTTCCTACTATTGGTTGGATTTGCCCTTTGTTTCAAGACACAGTTGACGTATTGAAGTATAGCTGTACAAAGAATATAAGATGACAAGTCCAATAATTAGCCGTGTAGTCTGGGTAATCGCAGTTTATTTTTATATTAATCAATATTATTTGAGTAGGTCATCATTTACTAGTCGGAAAATAATAATTTGCATACAAGAGCTTCTCAATCATAGCATACAATAAAACTTATTCATATAGTACATTAATTAATAGCTTATAAAAGTATAGCTGCGCCGACTGCCAGTCCACTGGCGACCATGGCACTACATTTGAAACTGAAAGCATTGGCACCAGAATCTCCATCATCATCCTCACTGTCGCTGTTATCGTCATCGTTGTTATCGCCATCTTCACTTTCAGATGGTGATGCAGTAGTTGTTGTTGAACCTGCAGTAGAGGTTGAACTCATAGAGGTGCTACTGCTGCTGCTAGATGAAACTTGCTGACAGATCGAGTCATGTGTCACAGCGTCCTCAGAGGGCGCTTGATTCAAGCAACTTCTACATTCATTGTTGGCGGATTGGAATACCTCGCAATAACAAGCAAGAAACTGTAACTCTTCATCTGATATGTTTTTAAGGTCTTTATTGGACATTTCAAAATCTTCTTCTGGATTACACCTATCGACTAGCTCCCCCTGATAATCGGAACACTCGTCAACGAGACACTTTGAAATATGGCTATAGTCTTGTCTAGCCTGTAAAACCACGGCTGATGCAGTGCCCGCGAAGAGAAGTTGAGCAATTTGGGATGTCTTCATATTTGGATATATTATATTACTGATGGTTTTCTGTAACGTGAATCTGATATTTATACAATCTCCATTACTTCCGACTGTGCTTGGCACTGTCCCTTGCTTAAATTGTTTTCATGAGCTTCTCGTACGTAAAAGTGTTGATAACTTCTCAATTACTTTTCTTCTGTAGTTAAAAGACAACTACTGGAATCTTATCCCATTTTATGACAAAGAGTCAATAAGCTGTGCTTTCATGTACTAGTAATGTGATTTAATGCATAAACTTTAAGATTATATTTCATGCATACACCTGTCAATAAAATTCACATCGACTCATGGTAACTTCAATATATTGGCTTTATTCTTGTACTTATACATTTATGATTTCTATAAAAGATAAATATCCCGATTACCCAATTACTGATAATTATAGTTCTGTTCAAGGTGAAATTCTTGCCACAAAAGCTATCATCGTAGCTACCCGCATCACCGCCCTGTAATTATCTTCTTGTCTATGATACGGTAAAAAATTTGAGTTCATCAAGCTGCTGATATCCTGGCAATGTTCGTAAATTTTACTTTGATAGCTTCGTCAGTGCCGACACTTTACACTTGACACTTTACAACCTCGTAGCACCTGTAAGAACAATTCAAGACATTGACAAATTCATGATGTCTTATTTTCTCGCTATTACATTTTCGAGGTTATGCCTATCAGATTTGTGCACCCAGCACATCTAGAAAGATATTAATTTTACAACTCTCGTCGTACCTGAACCGTCTCGGTTATCGTGTACTTTATCTGGGCCATGCATAAAATAAGTTGTTACTTGAAAATAGAAAAGTGATAAACTTATAAATTACTACATCTTACAGTACTTTGATTAGACTTGATTGTTTCATGTAAAAATAATACATTTGCAGCTGAAAATATTCCATACGAACTTTCTTTTAAGTAATACTACAACACAATTAATGGTTTTTACAAAAGAACTGCTAGACTGGCTGCCAGACCAATCGCAACCACAGCACCGTACTTCAGTTCAATTATGTTGGCAGCAGAATCATCGTCATCGTTGTCGTGGCTCGCAGACGGCCATGGAAAATTGCTTGTAGTTGAAGTCGGGATTGGATCACCTTTGCAGCGAGCTATTATAGCGTCTATTTTCTGATCTGGCGATTCTTAGCTTCTGAAACAAAAGGGAATCGGACTTACCTTCATTTTTCAAGCATGTTTTGCAATCTTCGGTAGCTTTTATAACAGCTGCACATTGACAATCATGATGCTGCAATTGCTTGTCAATGGGACTATTGTCGATCATTACTGGCGTTGGTCCGTACGCTCCAAAATTGTCGTAAGGTAATTCATGTCCCAATAGAATTTGAGAACAATTACCTGCGAACTGTTTTCCGATGTCTGAGCATTGTGTATGAAGGCAATCACTGCTCTGACCTGTACCTTTCAGTAAGCTTCGACTGGCAAATGTCGCACCAATCGTGAAAAAGAGACATTGTAGTACTAGTGCAGACCGCATAATTTTTTTAATACTACCTGTTGGTTTAAAAGAGGTTAATCGAGGGTTTATTCTTCAACACTGCATTGTCTCCTAACTGCCACCGTTGACGCACGGATAGCCGATGCTGCATCTGTCATGGTTAATGTCGCTTAACAGTGTCGGCGTCCGCATGTCGGAGTTTCTAATTGAAGTAAGAATACATAATCTCTACGTGTTGTTACAAAATTAGTGCTATCGCGGATGCTGTGAGAAAGGCAAATGCAGATGGAGGTATGCGACTAGACGACCCTGAATCGTCGTCATGATCATCATCGTGATCAGCGCTAGTAGGTATTATCGAACTGCTACTACTTCTAGTTGGTATTGGAGTGGTGTCCGTGCTGTTGTAATTGACACTGGTCCAATCATTTCCGCACATTTCCTCATAGATAGGATTTATATCATTGTGCAAAGCTAAAACATTTTAGTGTAGTCTTACTGTGTTAAAACGTCTTACCATTTCCTACACATTGCTTACACTCATTGGAAGACTCACTGAGTGCTTTACAGCCGCACTTCTGATACTCCTCGTATTTTGGGTCGTTGAAATTTAGATTTTCCGGTTGCTCGCCTTGTAATTTCGGTGTGCACTTATCATTTATCGTTTGATCATAAGTGGTGCATGAATCTGTACAACTATCTATCGCCTGCCGCTGAGGATCGTTTTCCAAGCTGGGAGCCTGTCTCGAAATATATTTCGATGAAACACTGGCTAGAAGGGCCAAAATAATCGTGTTGTAGAACTTCATCGTGAGAGTTGATATGATGGCGTTCATATGGGGTGCCATTTAAGTACAAACAGGGTAGTCTAGGAACATTGCCGAGCATAGCATATCAGTGCAGTGATATGAGTTATGCGAACTGAACAATGTTTATCCGACCAGCTGATTGATATGTGGTATTGCAAAAGCTGCCGTCACAATGAAACATCATAGCAAAAAACTCGTAGTCGAGAATAAGAAGAAATGCGATGATTTATACGGTAGTAATTATATAATATATACAGTGTATCCTGTAAATAAATAAAAACGCGTAAATAAGATTCTTCTAACCAATTAGCTAACTGATGATGTATTCTCTATCTAACTATATAGACTAAAATTGATGTGAATAGAATTTATAAGCTAAGAAACGCGTAAATGATTCACATTTTAAATTCTCCTCTTCGTGGTATTTGATAAACGCGTCTCTCACTCTCACGACGACTGGTATGAGCAGAGTGCGATTTAGAAAACCGGCAAAAAACACGCGTAAAGGTCCATCCACTCCACAAGTACTTGATGAGAGACAAATATTAGCCCAGAAGTTCGAAAAACTAAAAGAATGTGACAACTTGGACGCTACTTTAGGTTTCTCGAGGTATGAACAAGGGCCAGCGAAGGAAGGATGGCTGGTAAATATGCACCCTACACTTATCGAGGATCCAGACTATATTGGTGGAAAAGCAGGCGTTGATTTCTATTTCATACAAGATGATGGTGGAATGTTCAAATCAACGCTGACATACGAGCCTTACTTCTACTTATGCTGTAAAGTACGTCATACCATAAAGTTTAGTTCCATATCTGATCGCTTACAGCCTGGCACTGAAGCTGCCGTTGAGGAATGGTTGTTGCGGCGGTATGAAGGAACAATTTATAGGATAGAACGCGCACACAAAGACGATCTGAAGTCACCAAATCACTTACTGAGTCTGCCCAAGGCCTATCTTCAGCTGAAATTCAGGAATGTTCAAGACTTACTCACGATTCGAAGAGAAGTTCTGCCACTCGCTCAACAAAATGCAGAGAGAAGGTCAGCTGTGGATGCCTACGCTGACGTTGTAGCAACCGCTGAACAGGATGTCACTATAGAAGAAGAACAAAATGCTAGGTCGAAGGAGGATCCGTCACAATTGATCATTGATGCGCGTGAATATGACGTACCATATTATCTACGCGTTGCAACCGATTTAGGTGAGTAAAGGTTTCCCCTTTACATTAATACTCACCTAAGTAAAGGTATACGCGTTGGTTTATGGTACACAGTTACAGGTAATGAAGGCAAAGTCAAAATGGATAAAATACCAGATCGTGTTAAGCGTGCTGAACCGGTCGTCATGGCTTACGATATTGAGACATGTAAAGCACCTTTAAAGTTTCCGGACAGCGCTGTCGATCCAATCATGATGATTTCTTACATGATCGACGGTCAAGGTTACCTCATAACAAACAGAGAAATAGTCTCTGAAGACATTGAGGACTTTGATTACACACCTAAAGAAGAATACGAGGGTCCGTTTACGATTTTCAATGAGCCTGATGAGGTACGACTTTTAACTAGATGTAATCATTGTTGACAACATCTTCCAGGCAGGCGTTCTCAAACGTTTCTTTGAACATATCAGAGAAGCTAAGCCAACAGTTATGGCAACTTATAACGGTGACTTTTTCGATTTTCCCTATGTCGATGCTAGAGCTACTGCCAATGGTCTTAGTTTGTACGCTGAAACTGGCTTTCAGAGAGACAATGAAGATGAATACAAAAGTGCGACATGCTCCCACATGGATTGCTTCAGGTGAGTTTATTTAAGCAGCGAATCGTTTTACTCACGCTTAAAAGATGGGTCAAACGTGATTCATATCTTCCACAAGGTAGTCACGGTCTTAAAGCTGTTACTGTTGCTAAGCTCGGTTACAATCCAATTGAGCTCGATCCTGAACTTATGACACCGTAGGTTTGAAATTTTTAAGAAAAGCTTATCTAAACCCTAAAGGTATGCCATCGAACAGCCACAAGTCCTCGCTCAATACTCTGTGTCTGATGCGGTAGCTACTTATTACCTCTACATGAAATATATCCATCCGTGCGTTATATGTTGATGACTATTTAAAGCTGACGCAAGCAGCTTCGTTTTCTCCCTCTGTAATATTATCCCACTAAATCCAGATGACGTCTTGCGCAAGGGTTCCGGTACACTCTGTGAAACTCTTCTTATGGTGGGTAACTATATGTTAATTGCAAGAGATTCTCATATTGCATTAGGTTGAAGCATACAGCGCAGGCGTTATTATGCCAAACAGACACGTTGATCCACATGGTAGTATGTATGAAGGTCACCTTCTCTCTTCTGAGACATATGTCGGCGGTCACGTCGAAGCCCTAGAAGCAGGTGTGTTTAGGAATGATATACCTACTGACTTCAAGATTGTACCGAAAGCTATTCAACAGGTAGGCGTATACGACTTGCGATCTACATTTTATTAACAAGCGTAAGCTAATCGACGATCTTGACAATGCTTTAAAGTTCTCAATTGTCGTTGAAGAAAAGAAGAAACTTGAGGATATTGAGAATTATGACGAGGTGAAAAATGAGATTAAAGGTGTCTTAGAGAATCTACGCGACAATCCTAACAGACAGGATCCGCCATTGATATACCATCTTGACGTTGCTGCTATGTATCCGAATGTGAGTGTAATTGGTATCTAGTTTCTGTACTAATAGCCTTCACAGATTATGTTGTCAAATCGGTTGCAACCAGATGCAGTTGTTGACGAGGGTATGTGTGCAGCTTGTGACTACAACACACCAGGGAAACAGTGCGACAGAAGACTAACATGGGCATGGCGTGGTGAATTCTTCCCCGCTAAGAGAGACGAATACAATATGATTAGACATGCATTAGAATCTGAATCGTTTCCAGGCAAGTATCCAGGAGCATCTAAGCGAAGATTTATTGAGCTTTCAACAACTGAGCAATCTGCACTCATGCATAAGCGTCTTGGTGACTATTCTAGAAAGGTATACCGCAAAACACATGATACCAAAATTATCAACCGTGAAGCTATCATTTGTCAAAGAGAGAATCCATTCTATATTGACACTGTAAGAGCTTTCCGTGATAGAAGATACGAATATAAGGGTTTCCACAAGCAATGGAAAGGCAAGCTTGATTCAGCGAATGAAAGTGGTAGTCTCTCAGCATCTGTTGAAGCAAAGAAAATGATTATCCTTTACGACTCACTACAACTTGCTCACAAGTGTATCCTCAACTCCTTCTATGGTTATGTCATGCGTAAAGGAGCAAGATGGTATTCTATGGAAATGGCTGGTATTACTTGCCTTACTGGTGCAACTATCATTCAAATGGCTCGTCAGCTTGTCGAACAGATAGGAAGACCATTGGAATTGGATACTGATGGTATTTGGTGTATGTTACCTGGTTGTTTTCCAGAAAATTTCAAATTCAAGCTCAAAAATGGTAAGACGATGGGCTTCTCATATCCATGTGTCATGTTGAACCATCTGGTTCACGATAAGTTCACTAATGACCAGTATCACACCTTGACAAACAAGGAGAAAGGAGAGTATGAAGTACATTCTGAGAATAGTATTTTCTTCGAGTTAGACGGACCATATAGAGCGATGATTTTGCCAGCATCGAAAGAAGAAGATAAACTGTTGAAAAAGCGTTATGCTGTATTCGAAGAGGATGGATCTCTCGCTGAATTGAAAGGATTCGAAGTTAAACGTAGAGGAGAGTTGCAACTGATTAAATTTTTCCAAAGTGAAATATTCAGCAAATTCTTGCTAGGTAAAACAACCAAAGAGTGCTATGACGCCGTCGCTAAGGTTGCTGATCAATGGTTGGATATTCTATTCGGTAAAGGAGTCACACTTTCAGATGAAGAACTGGTAGAATTGATTTCCGAGAATAGATCCATGAGTAAAACTTTGGCTGAATATGAAGGTCAAAAGTCTACATCGATTTCAACGGCTAGAAGACTTGCAGAATTCTTGGGTGAGCAGATGGTCAAAGACAAAGGTTTGAGTTGTCGTTACATTATATCAGCTAAACCAATTGGCGCACCGGTTACAGAGAGAGCTGTACCGGTCACAATCTTTACCGCTGAACAATCAATTAAATCTCACTACCTTCGCAAATGGTTGAAAGACAATAGCTTGACAGATTTTGATATCAGAAGCATTCTCGATTGGGACTACTACATTGAAAGATTCGGTTCAGTTGTCCAAAAGATCATCACGATTCCTGCAGCTTTACAGAAGATACCAAACCCAGTTCCACGTATCCAACACCCTGACTGGCTTTACAAGAGGATAGCAAACTCAGATGATAAGTTTAGACAACATAAATTGACTGATATGTTTGAAAAACAAAGAGAGATAAATCAGGATATGGAAGATCTGGGTGTCGGTTCATCAGTCCCTGGTAAACCAAAACAGGCCGTTGTACGTAAGAAAAACCGTCAACAAACTGAGGAAGAAGAGCTAGCGAAGATCTTGGAAATCTCAGTACCAGATCCTGATGAAGATTATAGCGCATTTATCAAGGTCATGAGAAAGCGTTGGAAAGCACAGAGAGCCTTCAAGAGAAAGCATGGATCCAAGGCATCTAGAAATGAAGCTGGTGTTTCTCGACAGACCGCTTTGGGTATGTTCCAAGATCATTCGCTTGGCTTCAGTGGTTCCTCGTGGGATATTGTCCAAGTATATCCATCTGTCAGACCAGGTGAATTTAGACTCTGGTTGAGCTTAGGCGGTAATTTCCAACAGGTTAGATTGAGAATACCTAGGGAATTCTATTTGAATTTGAAGAGCGTGCCAGATGAAGGTGTATTTGCGGAAGAATACCTAGTTGAAAAGGTTATAAGAACATTACCACGTGATCAACCATGTCTTAATCTGTTCAAACTAACAGTCCCTGAGCGACTTTATATTGATAATGAGTCGCATTTCAAGAACTTAACTAGTAACATAAACGTTGACAGTGTTTATGAGATGCAGGTGAGATTTATCATGGTCCTGCTATCCGTACTAACAACATCTAAGGTTCCCTTAATCGACCGTGCTCTTATGAAGCTTGGTTCGAAGTGCGCTCTCTCTAAATCATCAGGTGGTGGATTGAGCAAAGGTCTTGACCGTGGTTTCGATTTAATGGACTTATCGAGTGCCTCTCAGCCAACGGCTGGACGCAACTACCTCCAAAACTTTAACCAATCCCGTTATATCTATATCTTCCACGCGAATGTTGACAAACGTCATATTTTTGGTGTTTTCACTTCAGAACAAGGCTGTAAGATATTTATAGTCGATTCAACAAATAGAACACGTCCACAATTGCCAAATCTCGAGAAAGTTTATGGTCAGACTTATGACAACTATATCAACAGAAAGTCTGATGACTTTGAGGAAGCATTTGAGTATTCATCAGAAATGGAATTTGACATTACTTTCCATGGTAGTGAACAGTCAGCTGTAAAGAACATGTTCAGACATCTTAATGGTCTCGGTGGTCAGAGACATGGACCCACCATCGCTATTCTGAATTCACCACAATCACAATCCTACTTCTCACAGTTCGGTGATGGATTGAACAATTACCCAGTCATTGCAGTTCCAACATCACGTAAAGATCTTAGCGTTGATGAGAGTTTGATGTGGTTGCCGAAGATTTCCAAGAGAATGATCGGTATGTACTTCCGTATGTCTACTTGGATAAATGAAAGGGTTGGGTTAGCTAAGCATTACGATGTCCCCGTCGGAAACATCGAAAGGGATGCGCCAATCCAACTCGCAGACATTTCTTTCGCAAGGAGATTGATAAAGAGTGATATCTTATTATGGTGGTCGCATTCATCAAAACCTGATTTGGGTGGTCGTGAACAGGACGTTCCACCTCAGCAATTTGCAGATGAAGGTGGTGGACCTATTGAGTTTTCAAATCCTGGTACTTTCTCTAATGTAGTGTTGGAAGTGGAACTCAGAGACATAGCCGTCAACTCAATCTTACAATCTTCACTAGTGAATGAGATGGAAGGTGCAGGATCTGCAGCAACTGTATTCGACAGTACTTCTCACACTATAGACGAGTATACCAAAGGACAAGCCAAGGCACTAGTTACATTAGGTGAAGCTGTTGTCTCGTCACAAGTATTCTCAATCCTCAAATCAATGGTTAAGAGTTGGTACTTGGATAAAGCTAGATCAGCCGATGGTCAAAATGCATTTGGTCATCTACTTGTCGACCATTTACTCAGATGGATTTCATCACCAGTTTCACGCCTATTTGATCCTGGTATTCATCGCTTTTTGAGGGGATTAATGAAGAAAGTATTCTTGCAACTTTTAGCAGAAATTAAGAGACTCGGTTCAGGTATAGTTTACGCTGATTTTGGTAGAATCTTTATCCTGACTTCAAAGCCAACGGCTGGTTCTGCGGCTGCATACGCTCAGTATGTTCTCTCAGCTACAACTTCAGCTGAGTTGTTCAAGCATATCTCTCTAAATACCGTCAACTTTTGGGATTACCTCGTTTTTATGGATCTTTCCAACTTCGGTGGTGTCATTAATCATAACCCAAGTTCAGCAGAGGCACCAGAGGAATTCCATGTTGATATGAAATGGAACATACCACAATATCTCCCAACAGCGTTGCAGACCTACTTTGATGTCGTCATTGCTGAGTATATCTATGCTATGTACTCTGAGAAACGTAAATTGGGTCTACAATATAGAACTCCATTGAGAGCCATAGCTAAAGAAGGTGGAGAACTCGCAGTCGACGAATACAAAAAGCAAGAAATTGAATTTGAGAGGAGTTTGATTACGCGCATTATGACGAGAAGGTTATTAAAGATAGTTACTGATATGTCTAAGAAACAGACAGAAGCTGCTACTGAGCTTGCTAGTGGTGTTGAAGATAATGAGGAAGCAAATATGTTTATCTTCCCACTCTTGCCTGGTTCACAAACCAACATGAAAAATCCAACTCTAGAATTTGTGAAGAGTACTTGTGCAGTTCTGGCATTGTCGAAGGATGTTGCAATTGAGGTCACCATCTTAAAGCGCAATTTATTGGATGTACTGAAAGTGAGAGAATTGTGAGTCATTATTTTCAACCTTTAAGAGGAAGCATCTAATAACTATCTCAGCTCTGAAGATGCCCAATTCAAACCACCCTGTGAAAGTTTCAAGGTTACTGGTGTGGTTTGTAAAGCCTGTACATTCGTGCAAGATCTTGATCTTGTCAGGGATGTTGAATTACTTGATGACGATTGGCCTTGCGCATCTTGTGGACGCTCACAAGACAAAATGGAAGTTGAGCTGACGTTATTGGGTATGGTAGATAAACTTGTTGCATCATTTGCGGTGCAAGATCTCAAATGCGCAAAATGTGGATCAATCAGTGAGTGATATTATCTTCCCTAAGCTGATGAAGCTGACATCGTCTCAGAATCTAGCGATCTTGCTCCACATTGCCACTGTTCTGGTGCTTGGAAACTCACAACTTCTAGAGAGATGTTTAAGAGACGAATGGAAGTAATAAACTCCATAGCACGCTATCATGAACTCAAGATGCTTGAGGAGCATACAGAAAGTATAATGACCTGAAATGTTGTAGAAGTACAAATAATTTATATTTCCAGTTTTATTAGCATGATCGAATGTCTTGAACCAAATTTTTGATTAGTTCGTGGTAATCACTGTTGGACGATGCGTTAAACATACCAATATGTGCACCCACTTCATCGCTAGCGAGGGTATTTGAAGCTTTAATAAACATTTTGTTGTTGGAAGGTATCAAACAGAATGTACGATCATTCAAATGGGGCAAATGAGTGTAATAGTTCTTAAATAGAACATCGTTTGTCGATATACTCTCTAGCCGTTCCTTGAGCATCCGTGAATTCCATAGATTAGAGAGAAATAGCAAATGATCGACAGTCTGCCCAGTTGTCCACCGATACGCCTCAAGGAGTTTGTCCCTACCAAAGTAGACGCCAGCACCAAGTGCAGATACGGTTGCAATAGCTGCACCTGCTGGCTTAATGTAGCTTGTGCTGGCCTGTTGCTGTTGCTTGGTTTTCTTCTCTTCCTCCTCTTTAGCTATTCTCTCACTTTCATTCAACCTGGTGGTACCCCAGAGGGCGCCCACAAATGGAGCTAGAACTGTCGCTCCACCTGCGATTTCCTTGATTTTGTTAAACTTATCATAGTAATCACCAAATTTGGCTGTCGTATGAGCGAACACATTGGGATGTAAACCGACCATCGGGCTATCCAAATTGAGAACAGCTTTTATGTTCAAATGACCACCCTCGTATGTGTCTTTCAAATATAAATCAGCGGCGAGTAAACCGCCCATTGAGTGTGCAACTAATACGTAACTTGTGTATCCGAATTCCTGATACTTTTCTTTCATCCAGATTTGTAGATCGTCGACCGCCACTTCCTAAACAATTGTTAGGATTGTTAGGAGTTTGAAGGCAGAAAGTTATATAACTCACTAATTTACCTGAAGTCTTCCATGGTGGGTATATTAGAGTGCTATATTTCGATTCTTCATTTAATGCAGCTTATTCGTCAGCCCAGTCTGTTAGTCTGTTCTGTTATAGACCTACATTCTAAATCACTAGGAAGATCGCCGAAAGTGTCTGCACCACCTTTAAAGCTGTACTCTGAGTGAACAAGAGTGTGCAATACCTTTACACTTACCCGTGAACAAATACTATAGCTATCTTATCGGACATGATGACGACAGAAGCGAAGAAGCGAAACCACCTTTATTATTATTTAATATTCAGATTTCAAGTAACTAGCAAACAAATAAATGAATAGAAGCACAAGCTAAAAGTGGAACATGCAAAATGAAATGTATCAGATCTATCCATGTCCGTATCGATTATTTTTGACCTTCAGCCATAAAAGCGGTAGAGAAATCCCTTCTTACGCTATCCAAACGGCTATGATCGACGACTGGTGCCTGTTCAATATCGCGATCTATTGTGAACATGTCACTCAACTCCTTGCTGAGTTGACCTTCTATTCTATCTTTGACAAGCTTGCCTAGGATTGTATACATTTTGTAAGCATGGCCGCTGCCACCTGTTGCGAATAACAAGCTTTTGTTTGATTTTGGGTGATAATCTATAATAAAGTCTCCATTTTGTGCATCGCTATACCAACATACTCTAGTCTTCCATTCTAGGTTTTCATCATTGGCAATTTCAGGATAGACTTCCCTCAAACCGCCTCTCAATTCTTCGTACATATCCGTTGGTATCTTTGAAATAGAGACAGCTGGCTCATTCTTACCAAGCTGTTCTCTAGCATTGCCGAGTGAAATTGGTGCATTCCTTTCTTTGCTAATATATCCCGCATGATGTTTCGAGATCTTAAAGTACTTGGACTCAGTTGGCGGGAACATATAGAAACCAGTGCCGAGATTGATGATGATAGGTGAATCTTTATAACGCTCGTACTGATCATCAGTCAATTTAATCATTGCAACGGACTGAGCTGATGCCAACAGCATTTTGTTAAGTTGTTCATCGAGGAGAGTAGACCAAGCGCCGCAAGCGATAATAGTCAAATCGGCATGTAATACATCCCCATTGGTGTTCTCTACACCTTCAACGATATCGCCTTTCCATAAGACATCCTTTACATTGAAGTTTGGTATCAGTTTTGCGCCCATTTGTTCACAACGCTCGGCTAAAACAGCCGTAGCGCGCCCTGATTCTATCCAACCACTAGCTCTATTAACGTAAGCTGTATGTTCAAGTGGGTTGAGTGGTACGTTCTTTGGAAGGACATCACGAATAGTGTGCTTATCAAGCATGCTAACCCTCGTTGGGTACATAGCTTTCACGTGCTCGTATGACTCTTTAGCATACTCGCTTTCTCCCAATACGAGCATACCAGATTGGTGGAAGAATGCTTCTTTTGTCCAATTTTGCTCTAAATCTGCTATGCTTTCTGACGCCATCTTTGAATATACGGCATTTCCATAATCTGCACGTACTATCTTGGATATATCCTGCGTTCTCGCTTAGATTCAACCTTATCAGTTGCGCTGTACAACTCACAGTTGAGGCGCTCCCGGCTGCCGGAATCTGATCCGATTGCTCGACGATAGTGACAGTGTAGCCATCTTGAAGTAATGCATAGGCTGTACTCAAACCGAATATTCCAGCACCAACGATTAGGACGTTCTTCTTATCTGTAGTCATAGTATTAAAGCAGGAAATTAAATTAAATTAAATTACAAAATCTAACGTGTCTTGATTATACCAGCGTTAACAAGTTTCATAACCTTCTCTTGAATAGCCGGTGAAGACTTCATATGGTGCTGGAGAACAGCTGGATCAGTTTGTGATTGCTGGAGTATAGATTGCATAACAGGGTCACCCATTATAGAGGCAATTTCAGGATCTCTCATTGCTCTTTCAAGCGTCTGCTCATCTGATTCTTCACTACGTTGGCTGTAGAGTGCGGATTGGATCTTTGCTGACCACTCTCTGATTTCTCTACCATTTGTACCCTCCTTGTCGTTATGTGTAGCCTTGTCGAGTGCGGCAGCAGCTTGTGTGTAGTCTCTCATACCGAACAAGACCATAGCTTTGCGGATGTGAGCACGTACGAATGAAGGATCAATCTCAATAGCCTTGTTGGCATCCTTCAATGCTTCAGGCAGGGCGGCCAACTTGTTGTATGCAGTAGCTCTGTTGGTGTATGCACGAGCATTGTCTGGTAATCTCTTGATAGCTTCAGTGTAAAGTTTGACTGATTCTGCGAATTCACCGCGCTATATGTCAAGTTAGATAAGAATATCCCTCGAAAAATGCAGACCCACCTTGAAGGCAGCATTACCCTCTTCGCGTGACTTCTCTGATAATTCTGGGTTGATGTAGGCGGCGATTTCAGCATCCTTCTTCTCCTTCTCTGTAGCTCTGAGCTTGTTGAGGATATCAGCAGAGCGATGCTCTGTCAATGACTTGTTGAAGTAGTTTACAGCTGCGTCGAGATCCTTCTTCTTGTAGTGGACGCTACCAATACGACCGAGAGCTTTAGCTACAAGCTTGTAATCCGCACGGAGAGATCTGCCCTCTTCTACGGCCTTCTCACAAACTTCTAAACACTTGTCCAAGTCACCTTTCTCGAAGTAGACAGCTGACAAGTTTGTAAGGTATGAAATGTCAGTGCTATCAAGTTCCCAGGCTTTCTCGTAAGCTTGGATAGCTTCATCGAATTTACGTGCCTTGTAGGCGTCATTACCTTGTTGCTTAGCCTTGAGAGCTTCCTTCTTTTCATCGGAAGTTGATGTCTCAGCCTCCTCCATTTTAGCTTCTGGTGCTGGGGCTTCTGCTGGCTTAGCAGCTGGAGCTGGAGCTGGCTCAGCCTTCTTGAGATTCTCTGGAAGCTCGTCACTGCCTTCAGGGCGCTCGAATGCTTGTAAATCAACACCCATCAAGACACCCATAACTTGAATCATACGGGTGTCCTGGAAAATATCAGGTGATGGTTGACCGCCAGATTGAATCTCCTTCAACTTAGCAACGAAGGAAGGATCAGCCAACATTGGAGCGATCTTTGGGTTACTGGCGAGTTTGCCGATCAGGTTTGGATCTCTAAACATTTCGGCAATTCTGCCTGGTCCTTCATCATCAGATTGTGCAGCATTCTTTACATCAGCAAGACCCTTTTGCAATGAGCTATCAGTTGGTGCAACCTTCAAACCACTTTCATAGGCCTCAACTGAGTCCATGTAGCGATGCAATCCATGCAAAGCTGCACCCTTTCTAGCGTATCCTTTAGCCCATTGTGCATTCTTAGCAATTGTAGTGTTAGCATCCTCTAATGCTTTCTCATAGTTTCTCAATCCTGCGTAGGAAGCTGATCTGTTTGAGTAGAGTACGTGGTTGCTAGCATCTAATGAGATAGCCTGAGTGAATATTTCGATAGCTTTATTGTAATCTTTAGCAGCAAATGCTGCGTTTCCTTGTGTTTTCAACTCGTCTGCAGTTGGCATCTTGGATGTAGAGTTCAAAGGAGCGTATAGCAGTTTACCTTTCTGATGTCTATTACTAGAACTTTCTAGAGTCAGTTTTGTACTATTAATTTCTATACTATCGTGTAATTGTCTACATGGCGTGTGCCATCAGAAGCTTCTCGAAAACAAAGCAATTGGGTTGTTGCATTTGCGCGGTTAAATATAAATGTATAGTATAGACACATTTTATTGACTACATTGGTGCTCTTTAAATTATCAAATTCGCTTTTTATTTTGTTGAAAATTTGACAAAGAAGAACAAAGAGATCATGCAACAGAACAACAAAGGAAGGTATACAAATCGACCAATCATTACCCCTTAAAGAGATATCCAGAACATAGCCTCACTTAGCTGTCATTGTCAATAGGTAAAACGAGGTCCATCTTTCAAGATATCAATCAGGAATAAGTACTTAAGAGAGGATGTTTCTCATTGATGATTATAGTCCACGACATACAGTTGAAATGAGGGACGAATTGATAGTTCCATATTTGATTACACGCTTCTACACGGCTGGAGAAAACAAAACAATACACGATCCGGATTTCATGCAGACATTCAAGAGAGCTTACTTGCATGTTAATGCAAAGGGCATGTCTGAACCTTACATGAGACACCCACTAGGTGATGTCTACAAAGAGCAAGACAACTTGATTATTTTAGAAACGAACATTGCAGGAAAAACAACGAATGGATCCAAGAGACATTGCCACAATTGCAAAACTACGTCTACACCATGTGAGTTAGTTTGCGACCATTTCATACACATACTAACAATGCAGACTGGCGTCGTTCAAAACTGTACGACAAGCTCGACTGCTGCAACGCGTGTGGATTGTATGAAGTAGGTATTAATTGGTATTCTAAGTTATATTACTTATACTAGTACAGAGACATCATTTAGAAAGTAGACCTATATACTTGAAGCCAAATGGCGAGCGCCTGAAGATAAGAAAGGATTGTTTGCTGGGGTATACGAAATAAGCCAGAATAATGCCATGAAGACCCTAAATAGATACTCTGTCATTGCCAAAATAATGCGTGCATATTAAGTAGCCATTTCCAAACCAGAGGAAAGCAGCGGCTATGAGTGCAACTATCCCAGCTTTATACGAGTGTGGTCCTATATCCAATCCCTCGCTGTCCCTGTAGATTGTCAGCTGTGCAGAAGTTCCAACGTCAAAACGCACGCAACGACGGAGCAGATACCGATAGTAGTGAGTAAGCAACTGAATAATCCCAAGCAGACGTGCAACGGATGCACCTTCTTATGCCCATCCTCATATATGCGCTTAAGCCTACCGAGGCTCATGATGGCGTTGAACAAAGACTGTGTATTAGTTTATGTTACTATCTAGACATCCAAAAAACTACTAATCTTGCTTACACCACTACTTCGGTACTGCTCCGGTGTCCCATATGACGAAACTGCAGCGACCTTACTCTTTTCCTTTCATTAAACTATCATGTCAAACTTACAAGCAGTAAACTTATTCAATATCCAAGGATGGGTAGCCGTCAGTGAGTGCTCGACTACCTCTCGAAAAAAGCTCTAACAACTTATTTAGTCACCGGTACGTCATTTCTTTACTACATCTTACGATCTAACAGAATTCAGGCGGTGGTACAGGTGTTGGCAGAATGATGGCAACCTGCTTAGCACAGAATGGTGCACGTGTTTACATTACAGGACGTCGCCTTGAAAAACTTCAAGAAACAGCTCAAGGATTTAGCAATATATTCCCAATTGTTGCTGATTCCACTAAAAAGGAAGACATTGAACGTATTGTTGCAGAAATTGGTAAAAAGGAAGACCATGTTGATGTCTTGATTAACAACTCTGGTGTCACGACAGTGCATGCTCAGTTGGATGCAGAAGACAATTCTCCAGAGGCAGTCAGTAAGCGCATGTTCGAGCAATCATTTGATGACTGGAAAGATCCATATGCGATCAACGTCGCTGCTATGTACTTCACGACAGGTGCGTCCCTCCGATGTGAAAACTTTGTCTCACGGCCATAAAGCGGCCTTCATTCCGCTACTCGTGAATGCTCAGAAGTATAGAGATGAAAGCGGTAACGTCATAAACGTTACCTCTGTCTCTGGTATTATCAAAAACTCTCAAGATGGTCAATTCAGTTACAACTCTAACAAAGCAGCTGCAGTATCACTCACAAACCAGCTCGCTTTGGAACTCGCCAGACCACACCTTGGTATTCGTGTTAACCAACTCGCACTTGGTTATTTCCCATCTCAAGTACGTCATATTTTCACCAGCTGAGCAATACTAATAGGACACACAGATGACATCGATCGAGACAGAGGGTGAGAAGGACCACTTTAGAAAAAACTGGAATGTTCCATTCGGTGAGTGAACATACGATTGTCTTATTATTCGATATTGACGAGCAATACTAGGTCGCGCAGGACGTGCAGATGATATCAGCAAAGTTGTTCTTAACCTCGCTACGAACGGTTACCAAAGCGGATCCACACAGGTTGTCGATGGTGCATACATCCTCGCCAGCGATCACCTCCACCTTGATAAATACGTCTAATTGTAGCGATAATGAATTTGACTTAGACTTTAAAACAGCTTTGAAGTTGTTTCAAATATCTATTCTGAGGTATATTAAAATAGTCGTCTACCGCCAAGGTTGTGGGGGTGAACTAATGAAATAGAAATTGCGGACGAAGTGAAGAGTAAGTGATATACAATGCCGATATGCAGTGTGATGATGCACCTTGGTCATCCATTAAACTGCCCTGAGTCAATGCGGCGCCTTTTGCTGGTTTTGGATGATACTAAACGGCGAGTGGAGGTTTTGATATCGCATTCGGATGGTTATAACAGCGATATAAGGGACGAGAAAGAGCTGATTGTGTCAATATAACTGTCGTGACTGCTGTCAAACTGATTGTCGGAGTCAATTGAGGCGAAATGGACCAAGAGAATAAAAGACTCAAGCGGATATTGACGCGTATATATTGCTGTATTACTATTATAATGACTAGAGCAGTCGTGCCAGCGTGGAAGTCCTCCTTCTGGGCCACACAGGTAGGTACCTCAAGGAACGGGTTCAATTGTAGAGTAATAAACTGTAGATATATAGTGCAAGACGCTGATATTAATCTATGTGCATATTTAGTTAAATTAAAAATACAAATCTCCCCTGTAATCAGTTACGAATTTATGAAATTCATTCTCGGCTCGTCCTCTAACTTGCACGCTCATCACCATGCAAATTAAATTCTTAGGAATCGCAGCATTAGTAGCAGCAGTAAGCGCTGGTCCAGTCGTAAGTATACCGCTACACGCTATATCGATAGCACTCTCTAACGTTGCTTATCAGGTTAGAGACGTAAGACGATCCTTAGTCTTTCTACACACTCTAACAACAATCTCATAGAACGACGTAGAGAGCTACACTAACATCCGTCCTAACCAACTCTGGAAGCGTGATGTTGGCGAAGAGAGTGAGGCATTCCTGACATTCTGACAGCATATCTAACTTGTTATAAGGCTACACAAGCCCACCACCAAACCAGACTTACAAGAGAGTCAATGAGGAAGGTTCGGATATTGCTCCATTTCGGCGAATAGTGTGTTAACATTTCATCCAGGACTTGTAAACCCACCTCCAAACCAAACTTACAAGAGAGTTACTGAGGAGGGTGCGTAGCCTCTTATTAGACTACCTATCGTGCTCACAGCTGATTAGGTCTTGTTAACCCACCACCAAACCAAACCTACAAGAGAAATGATGAGGAAGGTGTGTAGTTTCCAATTATATCATCTATCGTACTCACGGTTGATTAGGTCTTGTAAACCCACCTCCAAACCAAACTTACAAGAGAGTTAACGAGGAGGGTGCGTAACTCCTTATCAAACTTATTATACTTACGCCAACCTAGGACTCGTTAACCCACCACCAAACCAAACTTACAAGCGCGGTGGTGTAAGTTGTATCGAATATGGTGTGTCACATATCTAACTCTCCTAATAGAACTCAGAGGAAAGCTACACCAACCTCCGTCCAAACCAAACTTGGAAACGTGTTGATGAGGAGGGTGAGTCGTGAAAATTTTACTATGTTGTCTTTATTGACCAATTCAGGCCTCGTCAACCAAGGACCAAACCAAGTCTATTAAATGCTTACAAGCTAAATAAATAGCGGACATTAAATACACATTTCCACTCTTAACGATCTATTTTCATACACACTTTCGATAAAAAATAGCTGTAAAAATGTGAAAAAAGAGTGAAAAGAGCGAAAGCACATGTGAAAGATAAAGCAAGTTACTATATTCTGCCAATCATTACAAAGACAACGATTTTAAATGTAAGTGTCGTAAGCGATTGGTGCGATGGTCTCTGGGGTTGTCTTTGACTTGAGAATGTGACCTTGACGTGGTTGAGCTGGTTGACGCTTGAGGTTAACACGTTCACCCTTTGCCTTTGCGTCAGTGAGAGCCTTTCTGTTGTCCTTTACGCGTCTAAGGAATTCCTCACGGCACTTTGAGTGCTTGACGTGTTCAATACGGATGTTGACACGCTTCTCAATGTAGCGTGAACGGACGACCTTGTAGACGATGACACCGACGGCGCGTGGAGCGACGTTGAAGACGATACCGGTGCGACTATAAATCTTTTAGAAAAGGTTGGGGTGTGAAATGGAAAGTACGCACCCGTGGTAGAACTTGTGTGGCATACCGCGTTGCTCACCTGGGTTGGCCTTGATGTCGACAATGTCACCGACCTTGTATGGGGTGAGGTAGGTCTCAAGGCGGATTGGACCGTGCTCTAGAAGGATGTTAGGTGTGTCTAGAAAGACTGTAGTTAAAAACTAACCCTTGAAGTTACGGGAGAACACTGTAAATCGTCAGTATAAAATTGCTATCAAAAGCTTCTTCTACCCACAGTGACGAGTACGAGCGCGGAGACCAAATGAGTGAGGCATCTTAATAGTAGATATATCAGAATATGCTCTTATTTATTTATTATTTATTCTCACTTTCTACACTTGCTTGACGGCTAAAGAGAAAATATCTGAGCAAGTTTGAGGGCGAGAGGGCAGAATGAAAAATCTGATTTTATGGTAGAATTTAGAGATCATATAGTATATTATTAAATTATTATTATTATAATAGCATTATTTATTTATCTTAATTATCCGTTTAGTAGTCGTATATCGCTATACTTGCTGTTCTATCGATCTCGCTACAAGGCTCTATACAGGAGTTACTAGCATTTTATTATCAATTACTGGCTTATTTACTGCCACTAGCTTTGTCTTCCTCTCCAAACTCCTGCTTGACGTATCCTTGCTCCAATGCAAATCTGAAGCTGTTTATTAACGCAGTGAGTTTCGTAAACGCTTCTGAATAGCCTTCATCTATCTCTAAACCCTCTGGTGTCTGCTTAGCGTGCTTCTCTACAAGCTCCTTCAGTTGATGAACCGCTTGGAAGGGATCCGTAGTGTATTTGTTATCAGTCAACCACTGTCTAACTTGGTTGATATCTCCTGGCGTTGGTGCGTTTATTTCCTTGCGTTCTTCTTCTCCACTCATTCTTGAATGTTACTCCGATACCACGATTTAGGCGTATGCAGACAAAAACACCTGACGATATCTACAACAACTTTAAAACTCAAGCACGGGAGGCTAAACTAGCAAAAGCGAGAGAGAAAGAGGAAGCTGAAAGGAGAAGTTTGGAAGAAGCTAAACGCAAAGCAGAGATTGATATGCCTCCACCATTCATCGCATACTACCATAAAGGGGGTGGTTGCTCAACTGGACGCAGCTGTGGTCTCTCTTCGCCTTGCTCGAATGAACTATGAACTAATGGCTATTTAATAACGCGTCATTTATAAGCTGTTTGTATATCTACACTTATTATTTAACAACAAATAATTAGCAATCTGTACTATAAACAATGCATGATTTACTGTTTCTCCTTTTTTTCAGGACAAAGGCGGGCTAATAATCACCGATTAGCAGAACTTTCCTTGGATCGCTTAGCTTTCTTTCTCGTAATGACTAATCAACGTAGTTGTGGTTTCAACTTTTGGAATGGCTTCTTAGGTATACTAATAGTTGCACAATAGACACCCTCTTACATAGTAATAGCTATAATCTTACCACCCGTTTCTGTAGCAATCACCACAGACTGTCAGAATAATGGTGTAGTACACGTACTTCTCAATATCGTCCTCTGGGTATGATATCAGTTGAGCGCCTTTAAAATTACTCATATTACCATAGAGTTGTCTTATTCTTCCGGGAATCATACACGCGTGAGTATAAAAGTATGTATATACCAAATCACCTAACACATTTAGCTTCTGGGTTCTCCTCAAATGGGATGAACGTTTGCTGCAAAAGCAATCGCCTGAGGTTATTTACGTTCAGCAAGCACCAACGAATCAACAGTCTATCACCCCTATACAGCAAGCACAAAGCTCACCGGCACATAAAGCTGTACAGCAGCATCCTCCAGACGCTGAAACTTCTCCATCAGGTCATAAAAACCCGCAGAAACAAGACCAACTTCCGAACTACAACGACTCACAACGTGAAGCAATCGTATAGATTTTATTTTACTTAATAATGACACTCCTGTTATACTTCTGTTCTCTCTAATATGCTTTCGATTAAATGATTAGGTTTGGTACCTGAATCATAGATCCTGGATCATGGATCGTGGCTCTAATAGTGTAGCGGTATAACTTAAACCGCTTTCTCCGCTTTTAGCTTAAATTCCTCTTTCCACTTACGCCAATGTCTAACACGATAGACAATATCGTCAGTCATTGCTTAGGGCTCCTCATTCCATCGATGTCCACAGCCTGGTTAACTGGCAGTGCAGATGGGATTAATATGCCGTTTATCCTTCATTTTATACTCGATCTCGTCATTTTCGTGGGTAATTCTACTGAAGTTCCACCAAGGCTAAAAATTTTAGTTTAGCTTTATGTCTACAACAATCGCATATATGTGACTAGTAATTCATGTAAATGTTTATGGCCTAAATGTTGTAGCTATTGGGTTGTCCTCGTTTGTAAGGAAGGAAGACAAACGGATGCTCACGACGATATCGAGAATGGCTCTTTATCGGACCAAGAACAAAATCATAAATTAACAAAATTTGATCAAGTTTATCCATAGTTGTATTCATTTCTTTTCCTGTGTATCTCCATTTCACAATAGATGAAATCAATATATGAAACACCATATTTTCTTACAGGCGCACAATTATGATTTATAACTCAACTATGTATGAAATCGGTCGTTATTAGACCAAAGATGGCAAAATGCTATGTTTTGCGTCAAAGGGTATCATCAGAACGTGCCGGTGTAAGTTATACCGACGACGAAAAATTTCGACTGATAAATAGAATCAACTAACTTGGCTTTTTGAACTTTCTACAGAATATTCAAATTCTAAAAACTATGTATTCATTCAGGAATCTGCTAATTCTCTCACTCATTGCTCTCATTTCTCAAGTTATAGCGCAAGACCCGATTGACGAATATCGCGACATCTTCGTTCGTGAGTGTTTAACTAGACAATTAAAATAGCTTACATTTTTTAGCATTTGAGCCTACACCTGGAGCTCATTATTTCTTCTGCGCGCTTTACCTTCTCCTCTGTGTAGCTTTCTTCATTTATGTAGTCTTACACAAAGATTGGTGGGCTCTTTGTCTCCCAATTGGCGCCTTATTCGAAGGTATTGGCTATCCTAACAAGATACGTTTCGCAAAATCTCTTTCAATGGGTAGGTTCTTTATGACGTTAGGTTACAAACTTCTAAATCTATTTAGGTCTATTCATAGCGGGAGATGTATTCATTCTATTAGCGCCGGTTGCATATTTAGCATTTAACTATCTCGTTTTCGGAAGATTGAGTCATAACATCGCCAATGACAATCGTATTGTTAAGGAAAAGCGTAATATTACTATCATATCTCCACGCGCTATCAAACATATCTTCGTATGGTCTGACATATTGACATTCTTATGTCAATTTGCTGGTCAATTGATGCAAATTGCATCAGAACAACGCCCTAATGGAAACAAAGTAACCTTAGCTGGGATGATAGCACAACTCATATCCTACCTCTGTTTCGTCTGTATCGGTTTATACTGTCGCTTTAAAGCTGTACCTTCGTTAAGAATGACGACAATTGGTAGGGATATCGACAGAGTTTTGATGCTATTATCGGTCAGTTCTCTCTTTATACTTGTGAGTGATATTTGAAGAATGTGAAAATAAGAAATTCTAACAAACTCATAGATTCGTTTGCTCTATAGAGTAATTGAATTGAGCGGTGGATCAGGAAACTCGATAGAGAAAAGCGAAGCTTGCTTCTTTGTACTTGATGCTGCACCAATGGTTATTGCTATTGGCGTTTGGCTCTATTGGCCATCACGTATCGTACCAATGAAGAAGTCCACGAGCGGTTTCCACGGTCTAGAAGAACAAGAAAATACATACTTCTTCAACAACAAATAAGCTACTTTTGTATTATAGAACATAACAAATTTTTCCGCATACTATCGTTATTTCGTCATTTTCATCTACTTTTTGTTCGTGAACTACCATGCCAAAGACGCTACCGAGGGGCTCTGCATGTTTGGCTTGTCGGAGGAAGAAGACACGTTGCGACGGTAGCAAACCTATCTGCGGTAACTGCGTAAAATCTGGAGGTTTAGAATGTGTATACGACGATGAAGCCAGACAATCAGTGCGTCGAATGACGAAATTGAGAGCCTATGAAGAAAGAATACGAGATTTGGAGATGGAATTACAAAATATAAAACTTGGTAACAATACCGACATACAAGGATCATCGCCAGGCACATCGAATACACCACTCAATATTGCTTCATCAAGCTGGCCTAAGGATTTTCCGCCGCGGGATATGGCGCTTTATTTGATTAACATATTCTATTCATGCGCGCCATTCGCTAGTAGTGACATATCTAAAACGAACTTCGAGTCGCGGTTGATGCATCTCCCTGCTAATTCTCCTCAGTTTCCAAGCGGTGCACTCTGTCATGCAATTTTTGCGACCGCCTACCAACACTTGCCAAATAAAACGCCAGGGGATAAGCACAGCGCATTGGCGATGCAGAAGATGAGCGATCCAGGGAGTGGACCAGGATTGATGTTTGTATTAGAACGCATTCTGGCAGCTATCATACTCAGTCAGCATCTACATGCTATTGACAACAAATCTGAGTTATACATACCTGCCATCTTCGCAGCCAGGGGTGTAGTTGCATTTTCACTCAACCATGATAACGATTATCCATCGAAATGGTTTCTCAAAGAACCTAAAAGCGATTTAGAAGCCGAAGAACGACGGAGACTCTACTTTAAGGCATACATCATTGATCAATTGTATTCAAGTGATACTGGCATATCTCCGAATGTCCTCCATGAAGATCACATCTTTACACCCTTGCCGTGTCCGCAGAAGGTATACCAGAGTAGTACACATACGTCAACTATCCCAAAAAGTACTGAATATGTACACTCACCAGTGTTCTTCCTTCAGAACTCCTCAGATGGTCTTTCATTGCTCATTAAAGCGACAATTTTGCTCGGGAGGGTAAATATATGGCATATGCGTGGATTTTATGACGCAAAAGCAGCCAACTTATCTTCTCCAAGTCAGCTACCATCCTTCATAGAATTAGACACACTCATACAGGTATTCAGACAGGCATTTCCTCAAGAATACAGCGATCCTGTTAGAATTGATGAACAGGGTTTAGATGTAGACAATCTTGCTGCTCACATGGTAGCTGTTGAATGCATGCTATCCCTACATAGAGTTTTCAAGAATGAACCATTATCTCAGTCAAGATTGTTATTCTTCTCCCGTGTGGCCGTAAATTCTGTATATCGGATAAAGGCGACGTCTTACGATACGACGAGGTTACCAAGCTTTCTGCTCATGACTTACAGTAAAGCCGCTTCAGTTCTCATTGACGCGTATGTTCAAGCGAGAACGATTCATGATGAGGCAGCGTATATAGAGAATGAGTTATTGGCAATTGGGGATTTATTCCAGAGTATGAGCAAACACATTCCTGCTGCAGCTACTTGTGTAAGTTTTTTACTTGGTGCTTTTAACTCATCTTGACAAATAATCAGCTAGGTGCACTTGAAGACAAAGCTGTTAAAGCTGGTCTACAAAACTTTTCTCAGATGTTATCAGGTGAAACTTTATCACTACCTCAAGAGCTCGTTGTACCGGTTTCGCAGCAGCCGACATCCAACTGGATATCACTTGATACGACAACGACAGCAACAGCATTCGACGACTATGATTTACTGTCTGGCGCGTCGTTTACCATCACAGATGAAAATAGGTGGCTAAATAACACAGGAAACACGGACTCATTCGATAGTTTCTTAAGCATTTAGAAATACTGTAAAATTAATTGTTAGAAGTATGTACATCATTTATCATTTTCATTTAAATTTCTCGTTACAAATTCCATTCTAAGTCGTTACTCTATTCATGCACCCTTTACTTCTTTGGAGGTAAAGCAGGTGGTGGTGTTGGTGAAGCGTTAAGCGAAGGGCTACTGGAGCCACTTTGCTTGTTGCCAAAGAGGGCACCTTTACCGGCAGATTTGATGAGTGCTCTTCTGGAAATACCTCTGACATCAATATAGACTAGTGCTGCGTTGTGTACCGAATCACCGACTCCTCTAACAGCTTGACCTGCATCTTGGCCATATTTGTGAGCAACCATGACAGAAGTAGCCATTGAAGTGTCATTAATTAGTGTTTTTCCAGCTTGCTCGACGGATGTAAAGACATTGTCGGCAGCCATGAAAGCGCGATTGAGGAAGCCTGTAATATGTTAAAAGGATTTACTTTTTAATAGCCTCACCTACCTGGTTTCTTGTCTGCATTCCTTTCATCATCTTTCTTGCCTTTTCCTGTGATATAGGCACCGACACCTCTTGCAGAATCTGCAATCATTCCTGCAGTTTTAGCTGAGACGTTGGCGACTTGACCTGTGACATTGTGTACCCTTGCAGCATTCTTCCTTTGGTTTTCAGAGAAGACGAGTGGTTTATCGCCCGCCTTAGTACGTGCTACGAAAGTTGAAGAACCGGCAGCCAAACCCTTTCCGAGGAGGTTACCACCACCGATGATAGCCTGACTGACGTAGTTGCTACTCCTGATCATGAGTGAAGGGTCTTTTGCGGCTGTAACCTTGAGATGATCTTGTGGTTGTTCTGGTAAATCAACAACAACTGGTTGCTTCTCGTTGCCTTTCTCAGTGAGAGAGCTATCCTCGACGGCAGTACCTGCTGCGTCTAGTGAACCTAACACGTGACCATCTTGTGTATCAACCAAACAGAGTTTACCACGGAGATCATTTTGCTCTTCTGTGACGGGAAGAGAAGCATATGAACCGAGGATGACGTCGAAGGATTCTTTATCGTCATGTGAGTATTTCTCTGGTAACTCCAACTCAATGAAAGCATCTGGGAGTGTTGGTGAGGGTATGCTGTATCCTCTGTCTGATATTCTTTCAATTGGTATAGCTGCAGGCAAGGCCATTTCAAATGGCTGCGCTTTCTCTGATCTGATAGAGAGTACCAACCAGTAGTCAGCGCCGCTAGTTTTGTTTGTATCGAATATTTCCGTTGGATTGTCGTAATTTATCGTGGAGTTGACTGAAACCAAAGAGAGGTCTAGTACGCCTGTGCTTAGAGGTACACGCTGATTATCGTATGATTGATAAGCTGTTGTACCATTGAAGGAAATTAAAATAACTGCCTGGTTGTTTTCCATTCTTCGTAGTTTCTAATCAACGATCATCCTATGCTGTGCCCAAGAGTTAACAGGACGAGCATCTTAATAAGAAATTTCTCAACGTCTATAAAAGCAAACGCTTCTAGACAAGTCGTAGAGCCTAGAGGTAAATTCACAGACACTACCACCCTTTTAAGCTCATTTGGGAGGTCTCTACAAGAGAAATGCAAAATAGAAGATTGGAATCAGCTGTTTAGCAGTAGTAGTCGTGACTTTGAGAGAATTGGAATGTTAGTATCTTATTCCATCCCAGGAAGACAAGCCTAACACTCCCGTAGGACACCACAAGATAGGAAATACCTCCTATGGTGCTTGGAAAAGTTCAGACAGGGTCAATATCCAGAGTCTTTTGCACACGAGCCATCGCCAAAGAAGGAATTCAGAGGATGGGGCCCAAGGGTTCAGCATGGCAAGCGAGTACGCGGTTTGCTCAGATCAGGCGAAGAGCCAGCTCCAAAGAGGTAATATCTATAGAAAATGCATGCAATTTTATTATTCAGAGCCTTCATCGTTGAAAAGTTTTGGTAGATCCTTCTTTGTCGTAAAGTCTGGCTCTGAACTGTAATACAGCCTCTTTGAGCAGTCAGCAACAGCCCAGTCGAGCCCTTCAAGGAGGTGCTCTCCAGTTACTGCACTACAGGATTGTATCTTCCAAGTGTGTGTCTTGATGCTATCTAATTGAAGGGTCTGTTGGGTGGGTTAATTGAGTGTCAGTTGATAGAAATACTATACTCACATCTTTTATTTCATCTTGAGTCATGGCACCATTTACATCCTGTTTGTTTGCGAAGATGAGGACGGTCGCACCAGCGAGTCTCTATCGAATTAGTTAGAGCGTTTGACAACTTAATAATTCTCCGCACATCCTCACTGAGTAGATCAAACAATTCAGCACGGCAATCCTCCATACGAAGCCGATCGGAAGAGTCAACAACCCAGACAATACCGTCATTCTGCTCAAAGTAGTTGCGCCAATAGGGTCTAAGCGTGCGCTGGCCACCAACATCCCCTATAACAAATAAGTTCATGCAATCTCTGCTTATCAAAGGCACTCACAAACGTTGAGTGTGTAGCCTCTATGTACGAATGTTTTGATATTAAAACCCAAAGTTGGTGAAATTGATTTGATATCCTCGCCATTTATTCGCTTCATTATTGTCGTCTTACCAGCGTTGTCTAATCCTCTATGCAAGGGTGAGATTGTGTCAGAGATAAGAAGACTCAACGGACAGGAATAGGAAGCGCATTTCACGTGATTTATATCGCTGTTTACGTATAATAGTGAGTAATCCTAAGATATTTTCAGCTTTCTAAATATCCTGTGATAATCTATCACCCTTACCCATATCTTTGTGATGGAAGTATCTGTTCAAGGGGTTGTAGTGATTTTACAGAGCATATAACTACATCTAAACTCAACAACACTCCCTATCTCGCTTGATCTCATACTCTGATGAGCACATCTACGCAAGTCAGGCCGAGCAGACCCATCGGAGGCTTTAGAGGCGGGTTAGTAGCCTATTACAGTCCTATTTATCTAAATAATAAACAGTCTACTTGGATTCTCAGCTGGATTTGTCGCTGCATCTCTAGGAAGTTATTTCTATTTAATAGACGATTATAGAGTTCGTTTTTAGTTTATTATACAACCAACCCCTAAGAACGCCCTCAGAAATCAAATGAAAGTATCGCTACCACAGTCGCTAGCGTGAGTAAGGAGAGTGTAGAACTTGGAAAGAAGTTCAGCAGGATAGACGCACTCGAGGACGATTTTGATAGCTTAAAAAGTAGTATAAAAGATGAAATCGATTTAAAATCACAGCGCACGCAGTCCGAAGTTGTACGTCGTCACTAATGAGACCTTCGATATCTTACTTATCACAGCAACAATTACAATCTGAAGTGAGCGATCTGAGGACATACATAGTATCCCTAGGTAAGTACACACTCGCTTTTATATAAACACCTCTAAGACATCCTCAGAGCAAGATATTAGTCGCTATTTCGCAAGCAACAGGGATCAATATATTCGTATTTAATGCATCTGTCTTTGAAAATATATCTTTCATCTACTAGTACACGTGTGTTTCATCAGATAGCGTTAGTTGTGACATATTGTTATACACCTCTTGTTCTGCATTATACCTAATACTCCTATTGTCCATACTTGTGCTCATTGAGATGTACTTCATCGAGTCTATCACGTGCGTGATTGATAGTGTGACTCTGCTGTGGTAATTGAGGTTCATTCGTGACCCTCTCAAGGCCATAGCCTTCAGTTTGGTGCGTTGGCAAACGATAAGCATCGTTCGCTTCGATGTACCTCGAATTGTGTGGTTTGTGGGATAAAGGCTCACCCAAATGTGGGTAATACTGCCTGTAACAAACATAGGCGAAAAAGCTACCGATAATAGCACCAGCGATAACGTCTGTAGCATGATGACGATAATCCATAGTACGGGATACTGCAATCAAGACCGCACCAATCCATGGTGTCCAGCAAATCCAAGACTTGATTGTGTGTCCTTTTGTATCGAAAATTTGCATCTTACCAGCCAAGTAGAAACTGAAGTATCCAAGTAATGCAAATGAAGAACTTGAATGGCCACTAGGAAAACTCCTAAAGCCATCTTGAAGGATATTGAAATCTGTCTGAGTGCATATCGCGGCGGTAGAAAGACCGACGTCTGCATTAACACTTCCTGCGGTTGGCTGGCAGCGATCAATGAAATCTGGGCGCATCCTACCCGCAAGGACCTTAATAGAGGTTGTAGTAGAGATCGTTAAGGATATAGTGAGTAAGAATCCCAAGATCGAGTGGTGGAGATCGGTGTATGATCGATACCACTGAGTGGAAAGAACCACAAGACATACTATTACCGCCGTTAGCAATGTTTGTTCAGTAAGAGAGCGCTACCATACCCAATGGAATCAAGCCAATGATTATACCCAAAAGTGTCATTGGTACACGCTCTTCCGTAGCGTAAGTGTGTCTAATGGTAACATCATTGACATCAAACTCCCTCCAATAGCCATGTACATTGTTGATTAGATCTATATCGTTCTATTAGATTCTGTATACTATCAAACGACCACTAACAAAGTAAACCGAGTAAAATAGCACATATAATCCAATCCATACCGTAACTAGCTACTAATTTCCATTTACTTGTCACTATAGCTATGATATTATCAGAAAATTGTTCTTCTCGGCTGTGCAGCACACACGGTGATCTATATTCGTACGACGAGCGTATGGATGTTGAAGAAACTTAGGCAATATTGAAGGTGGTCTGCTCAAATCAATCTTAATCATGATCGTTGTTAGGAAAGAAAAATAGATAATCGAAACGATGTCACAGCACGCATGCGGGAATGCTTGGCAGGAAGTTACGATTATATGATAAATATACAATAAGGTTCTATGCGGTGTCATATACGAATTTTGCAAGTCCGTAGCGTACACCGAACGCTATTACTGAGCATCCAGTTTGTACCGCCAGGGCACAGAGGGCTAGATCACGTTCGGACATACTACCAAAAAAACAGAGCAATCCATTCAGGAGCGTTAAATTTGTAGCCATTTTTATATTTCCCTCTCTATCCTTCTCAATCTTGACTAGATTTACGAATGTGAGAAGTTTAAGCGGGATACTAACATAACTTGGGGGTACCTCTTCAAAAATGGCATAGCTAGGCTGTAATTTACCATTCTCGTGGATATACCTAAACAGGTGTTAGACGATTAACTCTCATGCTCGTGCACCCACCTAGGCACCCTGTGTCTGGGACAAGGTACCAAACCGAACAATTGAGGAGTCGAGAAGACGAAGTTGAAGATTTGGGGTATGAAAAATAGTAGAAGTGTTTTGGAGAAGTGTGCGAGTACACCGACAATCGCAAAGGCCATTCCAGCGAAATAGCAGAATGTGTCACCTGGGAAAACCCTCGCTGGATACCTAGACTAAATGTGAGACATAAATAAAAAAAGACAATATTACCTACCAATTGTGAAAGAGCAAAGCTAGAGATGCACCTATCAAAGGTAACATAAAGTAGAGTGAAAACAAATGGCGTTCAGCTTGCTCGACTGTTGTAGGACCAACGAGAGCGGTCACGGACCAATCATTCACCCATTGTGGGAGATACATCAATAGATTTGGAGAAATTGGTAAAGGTAGATGTAGGAGGTCATTTATGACGACACTCATTGCTATCACGACTGCTTGACCAACTTCAATTCCATTTATACCAGCGAGAATATTGATGCTGTTCGTGCAGAATGTAGACAACATGGCCATATAAAGGTAATAAAGTGGACCTATTGAGTTTTGTTAGGGAATTCTGCCATAGCACGCCTACGCACCAAGATGAACGACTTTACCGAAGTACTGTCGAGCTGGAATAGGCATGACTACATCTGTGATACCACTAGAATGCGTTAAGAGCTTGTGAAAAATAAACAAGAAACCTACCCTTCCGCAAAATAGACAACCAACATTGGTATACTAGCTATGAGAGGAATTGGCAATTTGTACCTCCATCTAATATCAAAAAGATCATCTAAGAATCCCAATAATGTGGCTGTTTGAAGAGATAACAATGCTGAGAGATATGTAGCAAGCTAAGTGAACTGTGTCAGAACAAAGACAATAAAACGCGTTGAAACGCGATGAAAGTAGTATATTAACCTTATTATGAGGAAATTGCGGCTGGAGAGTACTGCCATATGTCCTTAAATGTTGAGCGAAAGAAATGGGGGCGAAGAGAAACAAGAGAACGATGAGTACGCAGGCTGGAACGATACCTAAGGACTCCGGGCTAAGGAGATGTTAAAATGTAGTAATGTAGTGTAAGATAGCCTCACACGAGCTGTTTATATGGTTTGAGAAGATCCCTACCTCTGAGGCCAGCTCTGACGAGGTGAGGAGAAGACAAAGGGATGAGTATAACGGTAGCCAAGAACGATACTATTGACATAATAATCGGTGGTATTATAACGTTATAGCTGTAAACCAATAGTGGAATGATTGATAACGGTATTATCAGCAGCGTCTTTGGTGGGTATATCGTAGGCCTATACGCAGCTGGACTTGGACTGCTTTCTGGAGTATTCGATGACACAGTATTTTTGTTTTTCATCCAGTCTATCATCTTTTGATCTTGGTTGATTATCGTCGACGATGTCAGATTATAGCGAAAGCGAGAGCTACCAGTCAGACAGCAGCTCAGATAGCACTTCTAGTGTCGATGATATTCAGTCTCAAGAAAATCTCGATAGCTTGCTCTCAAAAGCGAGGACAAATCTTTCATCCGGAAATGCAGACAATTTGGAACTCAACGAGGACGTTGTGAGGTTTGATAGCCTAGACGATGACGATGAGAAGTGAGTGCCCTTACTACCGCTCTCTGGTGCGCACCCTCTAACATAGACAACAGGCCAATACCACGCTTGACGAGTAAATACAACCTCGATACGCTACCAGCGTTGAAGCCATCTCAGAGGAGATCTCAGAAGGCCAAGGAGAATGCTCCAAAGAGTAGACAGTTGGAGGTGGGTAATGCCATTCGGATAGGCTGTGATCTGACGATAAGCACATAGTTGTCTGCTATTGAACATCAGACGAGAGATGCTTTGGATAATGCAGCTGCTGCTATGTCTAGTCGACCAGCCCATGATGCGGGTATCAGACCGTCTAGAAAGCAGATGAAGGAGGTTAGTTCGTAGTTACAGACTTGGGCTATCTTAATAAAGAAATACAGGCACGGGAGGCTACAACCGGCAAAGACTGGTTCGACTTGCCTGCACCACCGGCAGCTCTACTGCCAGAGTGGAAGCGCGAAGCAGAAGCCCTGCAATTGCGCAACTCACTCGATCCTAAGCGATTCTACAAGGGTGGTAGCAAACTGAAGCTACCAAAGCACTTTGCGATTGGTAGAATCCTCCCTGGTAGGAACGCTGGAGACTCACTCGCGGAGGGTGCAGAGGACAGCAAGGCGAGACGACAAGCGAGAGGATTCGTCAACGAGCTCCTCGACGACAAGACAAGCCAGAGGTACTCGAAACGTAAATACAGTGAATTGCAAGCAGAGCGTGGACAGGAATACGGTCAGAAGAAGAAGGCCAAGGAGACGCTCAAGAAGATGGAGAGGAAGAGGCGCTAGAAATATTGTGTGAGTAGCTGGGAATAATGCGGGTGAAATTAACAGCTAGCCAGAATAATACTATTTAATAAATAATTTATTTAATCCCAGCTGAGTATTTAGTTTTTTCCTTATTCGAATATTTCAGATATTCGCTGCGCTTCTGACTACTTTCAAATTTTTTAAAGTGGCCAGAAATAGGGGTAATTTAATATATGCCCTATAGGTCCATAAGAAATATTTGTTTGAACTAGCAAGACTGTCTATTATTTAGCTATCCTGGCATTTCTCTTTTGCCACACAGACAGCTAATTCATACTAGACTAGCAATATGAGTAGAAGACTTAAAATAACAGCCAGGTCGAGGCTACAAATAGTAAAAAACCCTCAATTCATCGCAGAGGCGTACACTTTCGAAGATGACTCCAAGGCCACCACCGGTGTCGACTCCGCTGAGGCAGAGGAGACCCACTTACAGAACGCGATAAGCGCGTCGAAACAGAGGAACGCTAGGCAGAACCAGCAGGTTATTTCTTCTCCAAAGAAGAATAAATCTACACCTCAGTCAAAGCCTCAGGAAGACGACGCTTTAGGTATTATTCCAACTCCGGACGCCACTGGTAGAGTCACAAATTATGAGAAACTTTACAAGCCTTTGCCCGCTCCTGAAGCCTGGTCCTATATCAAGTACAGCGACACCATAGAGGAAGCCCAGCTCGGTGGTTTGATCTATACTATCGATGAGCGTGACTTTAGGTTCATTCAGGAGCATAACAAGGCTGTAAAAGGCGAAGGAACATCCACCGATGGTAGTAAGAACGACAGTGATAGCAAGAACACTGATATGCTCATTGAAGAAGACACTTTTGAGCTGATTATGAGTGTCTTTGAGAAAGTGACCGATGATATTGCTCCCACTCTGCATACAGTGAGTTGATTTCTTCGTCTTATATTCTCTTTTAACACTGCTTGTAGGACATCTCAAGAATTCCTGAATTCTCAGAGTTTGAATCTCACTTTAGAAAGTCGGATTTCCTTGATTACTTTCCAAACATCGCACCCCTTAAATTAACCCTCACCCCCGACAACCTCGTAAAGCTTGGTCAGATCATCTATCAGCACTGGCGTGCTCGTCGTGTAAGACGACAAGGAAAACCTATACACCCACAACTAAACTATGATGAGAGCAACGATGGCGATCCATACGTTTGCTTCAGACGTAGAGAAGTTAAACCAGTGAGGAAGACAAGAAGAGCTGATTTACAATCCGTCGAGAAGATGGAGAAACTACAAAAGGAGTTGCTCGCAGCTCAACAACTCGTTGTTAGTGTAATTGAAAGAGAGAAGAAGAAAATTGAAGCAGTTGAAATGGACAGAGGTATTAGTAATCTTCGTCATAAACTAAGAAACGTCAAGAGGAAACAGGGCGTTATTGGTCCTGACGATGGTAAAGCTGATGATGAGTTGTTAACTGGAACTAAACCAAAGAGGATCAAGGTTGATTCTAAGTTGACTAACAAGAGAACGACGGGATCACCTGCTGTTAGTGTGTCAGCCGATAAAGGATCTGTACCAATCGCTGCACTCATTGAGAAGCACATACTGGCTAAGCGTGAAGCTGATCAGATGTGGGAAGATTTCAGCGATCCTTCACAATCATCGAGTAACTTCCCTGGTGCTAGATTCTTTCGCTCGCTGTCAAGTCATGCTGAGCATGATGATGAAATGGGCAGAAGATCGTTTAGAATGAGAATTGGAAGGGGTGGTAGAAGAATACTTGATAGGCGTCATCCATTCATCGACAATGATGAAGATGCTTTGGTACACTTAAACGATGATGAGAAGAGAATGAGACAATTACAGAAGTTCGATTCGAATGTGGTACTCAAAAGTAATATCAAGGGATTAGGTCCAACATTTGGTGAAGATGGTAACAACCTACTTGTTGATGACTATGATGAAAGGTGTGTGACTTAGTGTGGTGTTTAATGCAAGTTTTCTAACTCTTTATAGGTTTATGCGATATCGCGCTTCACTTCTTAATGAAGAAGATATCAAGAATCTTACAGCATCTACACCAAGCGTTGATGCAGCTATGCAAGCAGCCTTGGCGCCACCGGTGCCACTTCCTCACTATACTATAGTGCGACCTAATGCCAGCAGCAAAGCTCAACAATTGCAGCGGAATAACTCGAATGCTTCAAATGTTCAGAATTCTGGAAAGCCTCAGGTTGCTCAGCATTTGATAAGAAAAGCTTCACAACAGAACGCCCAAGGTGCACCACTTCAGAGAAACAATTCAGCAATGAATGGTACAACAGCAGCACCGGCACCGACAGCATCAAAGCAACCAACACCTAAACCACCAACACCACAAATGAACGGAAATACTGCACTTCCAAACAGCAATGCTACGTATAACACTATACAGCAATTGCTTGCTGTACAACAACAACAGCAACAGCATCAGCAACCTCAAAATCCAGCTCAATTGAATGCATTATTGCAATCAACGAAAACACAACAACAATTAAATCAAATGAGGCAGTTAATAGCTAATCAAAATAACAATAACAATGCATCAAATAATCAATTAAATCAACAACAGATGCTAGCAGCTTTGATTGCCAAGCAACAGCAGCAATCAAGACAACCGCAGGCGTCACAACAACAGACTAATGCAGGTGGTATGACAGCCCAACAAATAGCTTCAAATCCACAATTAGCTGCTTTTTGGAGACAGCAGTTGTTAGCTCACCAACAAGCACAATTACAACAATCGAACCAGTCAAGTAATGGTGCAGGTTAGATTGTTACAATTGAGCAATAACCCTACAAACGCAAATTGAACGATAACTTTTTAATTTGAATTAAGAAATTTTTTGTATACCAAATTTATCGAAGACAGTAGTACATTAACGATGGAATAAATAAATTATGTGATTTTTTATGACAACTTACTTGCTGTTATTCTCAACAATTGTTCAAATGGTTTGGATAAATTTTGATCATCCTTTATAACAGATTGCCAAATTTGACCATGATGTGGTTCAGATTGTTTTGCATTATCTAAAACAGCTTGCGCATTTTCTTTTGTACCATCTTGTAATTCAAATTTATACCACCATGCCCAATGATCACCATTATCAGGATCAGCTTTACATGATTTACTTAACCATGATCTAGCTTTATCTTTTTTACCTTCCATCCAGAGAGTTCTTGCGACTGTAACGATTATAGTTGGATCATCTGTAACTTTACGTAAAGCATCAACAGATTTGGTTTTACGTGAAGGACGTGGTTCCATCCAAATTGCAATTGACCAGAGTATACCTGAGTTTGGACATTCTTGTAATGCCTTTGAAAGTAATGCCTTCGCTTGGTTTGCTGCATTAGCTCTTTCTTCAACTTTTATTGCTTCTGCCCAGAGTATATCAGAATTCTTTATCGTTAATCTAGCTTTTTCAAGTAATGCACGTGATCTAATAATTACACCCATCCTTTCTTCAAATTGTGATGCTAAAATCCATAATGGGACTGAATGAGGACATAATTTTAATCCAGTTGTGAATGTATCCCTTATTTCTTTATGTTGTGATTGATCAATTAAACCAACTTTTATCATATAGAGTTTATCAAATTTTGGATATTTTTCTATTGCTTGATTCACATATTCAAGTGCCTTCGCTTTATCACCATGTTGACGTTCAAATACCGCAGATTTCATCCATATCCTTTCAGTACCTGATTGTAGACGAGCTTTATTAAGCAACATTCTCGCATTCTTTATTTCTTTGTTCTCTGCTTCTAATTTCACGGCAGCTAACCAAACTGCTTCAGATGATGGGTTCGCGTTGAATGCATCACCCAGGACTTGTCTAGCGGCATTAACATCACCACCCAACCAGTGTTCTTTCGCCAACATGAGCCATAACACTTCAGCTTTTGGACAGTATTGTGTGGCTGTTTTGAGTATCTCAGTGAGACTCTTTCTAAAGTATTTTTGTTAAATTACTGTATCATTCAAAAAATCATTCTCACCTATCACCATGTTGTTTTTCTAATTCTGCAGCACGTCTCCAGAGTTTGCTACGTTCAGGGAAGACCTTCAGAGCGAACGCAATGACAGCTCTGGCCGTTTCGATAGATCCTCTATCTTCGAGGGCATCAGCGTCATCCATCCAGACAGCATACCTATCCTCTTCTTCAATTTCTTGATATACTGTTGCTTTGACGATAGCAGCGCATGTAAGTGGTGAACCTTCTTCTTCAACTTTTTCAGCTTCTTTAAGCCATTGTTCACGTGAGAGTAGTGCACCAGCAGATCTCAATGAACCAACACCATTGTTCATTAATTTGTCAATATCATTAGAGGATGCCCCAATTTGTTCTTGTAAACGTGAAGCAGCTATCCAAATTTCATGAGACGTTGGTATTGTCTTTCGAGCTTTATTTATAATCTTCTTCGCATTATCTGGTGTTTCTAATCTAGCTAATGCGAGCCATAATTCTACAGAAGATGGAATCAATTCAGTTGCACGAGCGAGTAATATTAAGGCATCCTGTGGATCATCCTCCATATTAACAGCTTCTTTCCAAAGTCTAACACTATTAGGTATATATTCTATTGCTTTCCTGAGTACTCTACGTTTTGACTTTGGGTCATTCTCCAAATCAACCGCTTTAAGCCAAATTTTTACAGATTGTGGTAGATGGCTGACGGCATTTGCGAGAATTACTCTAGCGTCTTGTGGTATATTCAAACGGGCAGCTTCAAGCCAAACGTCTTCAGATTTTGGACAATTGTCGCAACCTGCTGCTATCACCTTTCTGGCAACAGCCATTCTACCAGCTACTTCTTCGACTCTACCCGCTGCAATCCAACCAGGCGCGTGCTTTGGGTTGGTTTTAATGACACTCTCTAGCAAAGCCCGAGCCTTCTTGATATCACCAATTTCAGCGTCTGTTTTGAGTTGAACGGAATTCAAACCGGTGAGGTAGCCCTTTGGATCGACAGAGGTGGAGGTGCCAGAAGTGCCGGAGGTGCTTGCTGACGAACTAGCTGTATTAGTAGAGGAGGGTGAAGGAGTGGCATTACTAGTGCTACTGGCAGCACCACCGAGTTGATCAAGACGTAAAGAGAGTGATTTATCTCTCGCTTGACCAATTTCACGGAAGTCGGTAACTGTACCAGATGAGGCGGGTGTTGCAACACCCTTTTCATCATCAATCGATGTATTCACATCGTTTCTGTCCCTCGCACCTGCTAATACACTATCAGGTACAACGTAGGTTTTGCCATCATTACGAGTGTTATTCTTGCGTCGTTTACCCGTTATATTACCAGCCTCCGGGAGTGCACCCCATTCTTCCTCGCTGACTGTGGCTAAAGAACGCTTTAAATCTGAGAATTGAGTTTGTATTTTTGGATTAGCTGCTAGATAAGCTTCTTGTGCTTTCTTCTCTGATGCTTCCCTACGCGCTCTACCCTTCTCGTCCATCCGTTGATCAATCATGTCGTAAATCTTATCGGCTTCCTCATCATCCTTATCGTATACCGTACCCGCGAACAAACCAGTTTCATTCTCTGGATCTTGGAACTGATCAGGTTCAATTTCCTTAGACTGCAGATCAGATACGGCTTCCTCCATCGTACCAGCTTCTCTAGCAGGACCTATATCTGATCTAGTGGTGAAACCAGAGGCACTGAATGGCTTGTTAGTGGATGTGGTAGCAATTGATAGCGACGTACCCTCTACCCAAACCAGCGACGTATCCCGGAGGAGCTTGCATAGAAACTAAAGACGTGAGCAGTGAAGAGGTTGAGAATAGAATACCCACGGAATGCGAACTTGGACGCATTGTTCTTTAATGGATTTGTTCTACTCATGAGAGTGAGAGCGTGAGAGTGTGAGAGTGTGAGAGTGTAAGAGAAGACAATAGAACGGATAGAGAGTGTATAAATATATTTTAAATGTCTGATTAAATTATATAGCACCTTTATTAATAACAACGATGGGAAATCAAACAAGTGCGATAGACCAAACCTGGTTTCACGTCGTTAGAGTTAGAACAAATTCACCCGCCTATAAAGCGTCTATTGAGCCATTCTTCGATTTCATTACAAGCGCTAAACCATTAGGAATCAAAGGCGATTTCCCAGATAAACCACTTGAGGAAATCGTACAGGAGCACAAGAATACACCAATAAAACTAACGATCTGGTCGTCAAAGAGACAGTCTTACAGAGGTGAGTGCCTTAGTTCATCACATCATAGACCAACTTTAGCTTCCTAGACGTCGAAATTATACCCTCCATCGAATGGAACACAGATGGTAGCTTATTGGGACTCACTTTACGCGCTTGCGATGCTAATAAGGCGATTAATTCTGCTTTGGATAATGTCTGGCACATACTCGAAGTTATAGAAGGCAGCCCAGCAGAGTCTGCTGGATTGGTCCCGTACGGTGACTGGGTCATCGGTTGGCCAGGCGGCGTACTTAGACAGGAGAATGATTTCTATGATTTGGTCGAGATGGTGAGCCTCCCTCTCTTTCCCTTGAGATCGTCTACTAAAGCACAGACAGCACACAGATAAACCACTACGGTTGTATGTCTACTCTTTCGATTTCGATACCCTGAGAGAGGTTGTTTTGGTACCAAATAAGCAATGGGGTGGTGAAGGCTTGTTAGGATGTGAGTATTATGCCTTTCCAAAGAGACACTAATAACAACGCTCAGGTGGCGTTGGATTCGGGTTACTCCACCAAATACCAATCAGAGACGGTAATTGACTGGAAAGTGAAAACTGAAAAATTTCCAAAACACAAAAATCTTGTAAAAAAGCCATCGCCTTTAGACAATAACGTGCATGAATAAAAACAAAAGCCAGTGCTTGCCATTAAGCTTAGAGCAAACCAATACGGTTAGCGACGTCAAGAGCATCGTGATCTGGGGTCAATCTGATGAAAGCCTTCTTTGAAGCATCTGGACGGATGAGGGTGTTGACCTTAGCGGCGTCAACGTCGTATAACTTCTTAACAGCGTCCTTGATTTGACGCTTGTTAGCTCTTCTGTCAACCAAGAAGACCAAAGTGTTGTCATCTTCAACCTTCTTCATAGCAGCCTCAGTGTTAACTGGGAGTTGGATAACTTGATATTGATCAAGTTGGCCACGGGAAGGAATTGATTTGCGTGGGTACTTTGGATCTCTTGGGAGGCGAAGACTAGCGATTGTAAGTAAAGAAAGAGTATAGAGGGAATACCCACGTCTTTGGCTTGTAGAAGTGGACTTGAGTGCGGACCTTGCGGCTCTTGTTGGTTTGACCACCCTTGAGAGTTTGCTTACGAGCTGACAAAGCCTTGTTCGTAGTCTGGCTGGCGTTCTTAGCTGGCATTCTGTCCTATGGCTTATTTAGAATTTACTAGGCTTTTTTATTTTGATTTACCTCGTGAGCGTATCTGCACTAGCCTATGAGATTTTTTGAGAGACGCTTTTGAGAGACGATTTCAAGATAAAAAATTTATTTAAAGAGTAAACTGCTAATTAAATAATTCATTATTATTATCCATACAATACATTAAGTACATTATTTTATTCTCTCTTTCTGCTCCTCGAGAACGTCTTCTTCGGCCATCCCTCCCTCGTGTGTTTCGATAGTCTGTATTCTCTCTGTGCTGCTTTCTATGTATTACGGTCGCCCTTACTCAAGGATACACTACTTGAGGGTGAAATATCACGATTAGATGGACTGATGTCTCCAGTAGACATACTATCCTGCCGGGTAGAAGGGCTAACGTCACCTGTTCCTAGACTTATACCGTGGCTCTTTATACTAGCGTCTTGACTATTGGAGCTTATCCCCCGAGTACTTGAACTAGCCGGACGATCGTCATCACTTAGACCATCACTATCGCCGCCGAGACTTTCAAGTTCACTCGAATCGATATCACTCGTATGTACGCTTGAGACGCTCTCCATATCCTCTTCATCATCTTCCTCTTCTACGTCATCAAATACACCTTCCTTCTCGCAAAGCTCGTAAAGCATGTTAACCTCCTCCATTGTCCTGTCTGTCCCTCCATCCGTGTGCATAGGTTCGATAAGCCTCAAGGCTGACAATATACTCATGTAGTCATCGCCAAGTTTAGTCGGTATCCTATCAACACTGCCATCGTCTTCGCCTGATACTTCCATCTTGCTTTCTTCAAGATCATGCAACCATATGTTTAGATGCGCCATCTCACGTCTCGCTTTCTTGGTCGAATGCCATTCTTTTTCCTTTTGAGCCATGTTTTTCGCGATCTCACTCCTCGAAGTCTGTGTAGCTAGCAATTGCGCACGCAATTCCTTCTGTTGCGTTTTTGCTGCGCTTAGGCGAGCAAGTAATCCAATTACGTGGTAATAGCTTTGTACCTAACGAGCAAATCAGACGTGATTGGTTTTATGTAGACAATCGACTCACCTTTTTTACGAAACCGACCTCTAGGATACTCATCATATGCCTCAAATCGTGCATCATTGTTCTTGACTGTGCCCGAGCGATAGCTTCTTCAATTTCATCTGTGACTATTTCCCAAACGACGTCAAGTTCATTAACGATTGTAAGAGACCTATTGATAGCTCTACCAGCTACATGTTTATGTTTCGCGTCAATCTCATCGATAAGCTCATCGACACCATCATTGGGAGGTGCAATCAGTGCTTTATATTCAAATATCTCATCTGGCACCTTTTTTCTATCGGAAGGCTCTTTAGCTGTCTGTCCTAGCTGTTCACCTTGACGTTTTCTTGAAAGTGGTAATATTGGTCTCTTGAATATATCCCGTGGTTTTGGAGGTCTTGGTTCACTCGTCTTTATTCTCCTAACCTTTGGTACCTCTCTAGCTGGCTCCTTTGGGCGTAATGCCAGCTCATCGAGCTCCTCAGGTGGTGTTGGCGGAGGAGCAACCTTGGGTGCTGATACACGAGGCCTCTTGTGAGACCTATCGAGTGACTTTGTTGCCTTTTTCTTCAGCCTGTTCATTTTCTGGGCTGATTCTGGAATGGTATCAAAGTCATCTTCATGTGAAGGCAATGGTGGAAGTGGTTTCTCGAGACTGCTTCTTTGTGCCCTCTCAACGCTGCTACTATCGCGCGTTGATTTCTCAAGACTGACATTACGTCCGAACTGTATCTGATTCTGCAATGAAAGACGCGTTTGCTCATTGCTACTTTGACTTTGTGCACTACCCGCGCGTCCCTCAATACTACCACTGTCATCCCTTCGGCTGTGACTGCTATCTGGGTGCCTAATACTCTCGCTACGGCGACTGCTTGGAGTATTCTTTGCTGTTGATTTCCTCAGACTTTGAGAAGCTTCTGAGGGGAATAGATCATGCTCTAACTGTTCATCACGCCTACTCGGTTGACTATCAGGAGCTCTACTTGATAGGGACACTGAACTGTCTTTACGCGCACCTGATAGTCTACTAACTCTACCCAAAGATGGACTACCAGTAGCTGGTGATTCACTATCACGGAAAACTGGTGAACCTTTCGTTGCACTGAGTTGACTGAAGAGCGAATTGAAAGCAGGGTTGACATCTGGTGGGGCTGCAAATGGCGATACCGCTGGCTCTTGTATAGCTGGTTTAGGAATGTTCAGCTTGAGTGGTGCTGACTTGTGTATTTCGCCACTTTCACGCGACAGTTAGTGAAATAGGACTAAAATGAATATCTACCTACCCTCTTTGTCGAATACGCTGCTCCTGATGGGCTTCACGCGCCGCTTTACTCCCTGCCGGTGCGTTATCCATTTTTGAGTTTATCGTTTAAATCACAGAAGCGCGTATCTCAGATATCGACTATCAAGAAAGAAAATAAAGAATGAGTTTACAAAATAAAGCAACAAGAAGATTATCAACTGTCGTTAGTCATTTAAGGGGCTATTCCACATCTAGTCCAAACCCTAGAGTAACCATATTTGGAGCCGGTTTGATGGGTGCCGGTATAGCACAATCAAGCGCTATGTCTGGCCATAAGGTAGTATTAGCAGATGTTAGCGATAAAGCAGTACAAAATGGCAGGGGAATCATCACAAAGGGTCTCACCAGAGTGGCCAAGAAACAGCACCCAACTGATCAAGCAGAACAGGATAACTTCACTAAGAGGATATTAGAGAATGTTCAACTCACAACAAACCCTGAATTAGCAGTTCAGGATGCTGATATCGTAATTGAGGTGTGTATAGACATATTCAACATCTACGTCATTTATCAACATAACAGGCTATTATTGAGAATGTACGCATAAAACAAGACCTCTTCGTTGCTATAGACAGTGTCGCGAAACCCTCGGCTGTGTTCGCTACAAACACCTCCTCACTCTCCGTTACTGAAATTGCATCACTCGTGAGTGAATCGCGTAAGAAAAACTTTGCTGGTCTTCACTTTTTCAATCCTGTCCCTCAGATGGCGCTCGTCGAGTTGATCAGCACACCCCTGACGTCATCCTCGACGAAGGCCATCTTGGAGAGCTTCATTGAGCGTCTATCGAAGAAAGCAGTAAGCTGTCAGGACACACCGGGTTTCATCGTTAATCGTCTTCTCGTACCTTATCTCCTTGAGGCTATCCGACTTGTTGAGCGCGGGGACGCGAGTGTACAGGATGTCGATAGCGCTATGATGCTCGGAGCTGGACATCCTATGGGTCCATTCCAACTTTGCGATTTCATTGGATTGGACACCCTTAAGCATATAATGGACGGCTGGAAAGAGAAAGCTAATGGTAGCCAAGCTGATATCTCAGGAATTGAACCTGCCTTGGTACAAAACATTGCACTCCTTGATGAGCTCGTTGCTGCTGGAAAGTATGGACGCAAGTCAGGTAAAGGATTTTACGAGTATTAAGGAATGTCGTAAGATGCTGTACTAGCGTATACGACGAGCATAATGAGATTACCATTGTATTACTTTTTCAATTGACGAAGCATTCATTCTTCATTCTTATCGACGATCATGTCATCATCACGTTTGCCAGCAAAACCAGCTACTGATAAGCCAAATATTACTCAACAACACAAAAGGAAATCAGCAGAATCTGTGACTAACGCACCAAACGTGAAGCTTTTCATTGGAAATATACCCCCTTCAGTTAATGAGTACACTCTGATAAAACATTTCAAAACATTCGGGAAGATAAAGAAATTGGACTATTTATATCATACAAGTGGCCCTTATGAGGGACGCCCCAGGGGATATGCATTTATAGAGTACGAGAGCCTGCTAGACGCAACAACAGCGAAAGAACTATCCCATAAGCGCGCATTTGATGGTAAACTTATCGTAGAGTATACCAAAAACACTGACAACACACCCATCAAACGTCGCAAAATACCATCCCCAGAATACACCATCCTGTCACTACAAAAGTCCTCGACAGTGAAGAAATCAACAGATAGTCGTATACAACAAATACAAGACAAGCTTGCAGAAATGGACAAAAAGTAATACAAAGAAAAGGGATCTAAGGATGTAAAAAATTTGATATCCAAACAGTCAACTTTATTGACTAGCGTCGAAAAGCATCTGACCTTTCGATTTACCACCTGCAGCAGCCTCCGGTGGTGGTGGAACATAAGCTTCTGATGGCAAGCCACTTTCGTCAACTTGTTCAGCAGCTTCGATGGTTGTGTATAACTTTTCAGCGATTTGTGGTGGAGGAATCCTACCGAGGAGGATATCTTTTGCTGGAATTGATGTACCATAGAATTGACTATTTGTGTCCTTTCTCTCCATGATTGCTGTGCCTTCTAAACTGACGCCAGCGAAGAGACCCCTTGACATTGAGTAAGAGAATAATGGAGAAGGGTCACTCAGGGCGGCTTGTACACCACCGCCAGTACCTATTGGACCTGCGGACGCGGAGATGTTACCACCGATCGTGAGATTTCCAGCATATGCGAAAGATTCTACCGCTTCTTTGGAGTTGAGCACGACTACGAAATCGGTGATATCTGCTCCAACTGCCAATCCCCATCCTATACCACCTGTAGCGATACAAGAAGGTGCAGACCAGGTTCCGTCGTCAAGGCGTGCGATGACGACACCAGATCCCGCTCTACCTGTAACGATAAATCCCGCTTTGACTATCCTAAATACAGCCAAACCTTTGGCTCTTTGGAGTACTGCTTTTGGTATGCTATTCAGCGCAGACGACGGATCATCAGGGTTGGCCAAAAATGATTTTAAAATGTCCGCACTTTTATCACACTCGCGTGGTAAACTAAAGTCTAGCTCTGGACGCTTAGCAATATCTCCGGCGAATGTTGTGGCTGAGTTGGCGCCTGTCTTAGCGAGGTTTAGACCTTGATTTGAGAATTTCTTAGCATTGTCACCGAACTATAGACTCTGTTAGGTGTATATTGCTGTAGTATAATATCTAATTACGCTTTTCAAGAAAGACATGACAGTTACGTTTTAAGAAGGTATGGGGTATTAGTAAAAGTACAATATACTGCAATAAATAGCTAACTAAGAGATTTCAACCTCCCACCAGCAACTTTATCTGGCCCGCGTCTCCTGATGACGCTGTCATATACGCATTCGATGCCTACATTTTGTTAGGTAGATATTCAACAAGCTACGTGATGCTTACCCCTCTTATTACACCTTTGGCAGGGTTTGCCGCCGAGGCACTTCAACTTCTGCTTTCTACATCCGGTACAAGCAAGTGGCTGTCTATTTGTCATTTGCGATGGCGTAGACGAGTTTGTGATATATTTGCTAGCAACCAATTGAGATTTTGATGATCCATCGGATGCTTCTTCTTCGTAAATTTCTTTGGTTGGTTTATGACAGGCTATATTGTCGAGTTTGAATACAAATAAATCTTTCTCCCCGTTTAGTTCTAAAATGCTCTTCTGATTTATTGTGAGACTACTGAGCGCCCGGGGTTCCAGCGTCGGCAGAGGTCCTGTCATCGACGTATACTTGAGACACCAGGACATCTCCCGGTCTTCGGTTGCAATTCAATTCAAAATAAAAAAATCTACAATAATTTAATTTTAAACTGCTTGAACTTTGTCGTTAGAAGGTTATCTATGTTGTTTATTATGATCTCTTCCAATTTTGGTATGTCTTGCAGTTTAGCTTTGCTACCGAGCTGTGATTGGCATTTTAGTATGAGATTGTAGTTTGAATGTAGAGATACAACCATATATCCACCCTCTATAGACATAGACACACACCCATTGAAGCGTATTAGTTTAATCGATATGTCTATTGGTATAGATGCCAGTCTTTCTCTTGGATAGTTTATTATGAATTTACTAGACGTCTCCACTAATAATTGATCGTTATAATCGAAATCAATTAGACATTCGCCCTTCTCTGTTATCCTCGCATTCGACAGTTGCGGGTATTTGTAGCCAATTTCAAAGTTATTGACCTCTATTCTGTCTAGCAATGGTATTGATCTCCTATTGAGCAAGTTTTCTATTATCTCTACCCCGTTGCTATCGAGGTATTCCCTATAAACTCCATAATACCCGCTCAAGAGACTATTTATCCACTCTACACTCTCATACTTGGTCTTATACTTGTATACATTCTCATCCAACCCTTCTCCTCTCTTCAGCTTCTTCTTTCTCTTCTTCTCGATAGCGACATCGACATCACTAAATATAAAGTACTTTATTATTAATATCAACAACAATATAACACTCGATTGTCCTATTAGCAATCCAACCGTGAAGGACAAATTCATCGTGGTGGATATTTGATAAGAAGGTGTATATCTTAAATCTCATATTTACAATTGTATAGTAGAGAGTGACTTCCCATCCCAGGCTTTCCCGCGACCAGTGAGTTCACCAGTGCCAAACTTGTCCTTCCAGGCATTTATGCCCCCTTTGAGGAAATACACACGATCTTTAGTGTCATTGTGAGCTCCAATGTGGTCTAGATGTTTATTCAACGCATCAGCAAACCATCCTGCACTTCTAGGACCCCTCCCTTGGCAAGAGTTGCAGTGGAATATGAACTTCTTGACGTTGTTGAGGGAATGTAACAGAGACGGTAATGTCGCTGGAAGTGATTGTGATGGAAGGTTGATAGCCCCTGGTATGATTTCACTCAAATCTGCTCTTCGAACGTCAATAACTACGAAATCAACACCTGGTGTGCCGCTCGAGTAGAGCCCTGCGAGCTCATCCACTGACATTTCCTTTACTGCTGTATTTGGCTCTCCATACGCATGCCACCAGTTTTTCGAATTGATGGGGTGTTCGTCTGTCATCTCTTGAACGTTGTTGGTATCGTCATTATTGTTGATAATACATCATTTAAAGGGGTATATGTAGTTAAAATATAAAAAGACAATTTAAGAACAAAAAGAAGATCCTAAATTTGTTGTTATTAACTTTGAAAATGCTTATGCGATGTCAGTCGGATGGCTGATTAATGGTAGCTGCAGTATGGTCCTGAGAGTAGCGCTTTTACGCTCGATTGATCAATGTCTATGATGCGTGTTTTTTAGAATTCCTCGTTATCTATGACTTGTTGATCTTTCTTCTATCGATTGTTTCAAGGTCTTCATATTGTGTGGTGTTTTCTTTTGAGACAGTCTTTCATTCAATCTGTTTCTAAAAGCGTTTTGTCACTTGCATCATCCATTATTTAGTCACCTTGGCCTATTTCAACAATTTCATCAGACGCTTTTCTTTGCATGTTCTTTTGGGTCTTCCATTGAACGTTCTGAACATAGATCTTTATTTATAATTGTTATGATCATTACAAGGCCTTAAACATGGTCATACGTTCTAATAATTTTATAGCGCATATATTTTATAACCTTTAAACATATTAAAACATGTTGAAAGTTGCGTCACAATAGGTTGCGAGAATATTTGCAGTTGCAATATTAGCCTACCAGGATAAGCAAAGATCTGTTTCTATGTACTCAAGCGTATGATATAAACAAGTAATCGCACTCCTGAAGGCACCGTCGAGTGTTACTGAAGAGTACCATTAGCCTTGACATCAATTTGATTACGCTCGCTGCATGTATTTCTCATAATAAGAAACCATCTTCAACTCTTCGTTCAATAATTTAATAAACATGTTAGTCATCAAAGTTATACAATTTGAATCATTTAGAAATCGATTGTAAAACGTGACATTTCACATTTTATCATCTGTTTTCGAAAAAAAGATCCGATTTTTTATAGAAAGCTGTGTATATTGGAAAGTTCTCAACTTTCCAAAAAGAACAAAAAGATTGGTTGTAGATTACCACTACTTCAGACGGGGCTCGAACCCGCAACCTTTGGATGGCCAGCTAATCTCGAATCCGAAGATCCTTCAATCATGCTAGAAGTCCAATACTCTACCATTGAGCCACTGAAGCGCCCGTTGCGCCATGACGTCACATCCTGATCCGTATATTTAGACATACATTATCTCAAAAATAATAATTTTGCTAATCAGCCGAAATAGGTGCTTCGTAATTTGTTCGGACTGCAAATGTATCACTGTGCCTTTTTCATTGTTTAATGAGCTCTATATGATGATATTTCGTAGTAACGAAAAGTTATCTCTACATCTTGCGTAGACAGCGTCTAAACGTCCTTAAATAGCTTTACACGACATTGTAATTTTTAACAGTATCTGTCGAATGTTTGTGTGCACCTCTGACCTTTGACTTGCCTTTACCAGGAGTATAGGTAAGGATACAAACTTTTACAGTAAGCTTGCGATTGTCAATGAATAAACAATTTTGATTATTTCTGATATTCATTCTTATATAATTTATAGATTTATGTATATATTTTATGTGATTATATATTCCGAATTATACCAGACGCCATATATTTCTGTTCTTTAATTGGTATACAAGTGCACTCTAATTTATACATGTTTTCCTACACATATCCCTATAATATTCTTTATGTAAGTTTCAAAATACTTCAACAGAACAAATGGTGTCCATCCAGATTATTATTGTTCTACAACTGGATGTAAGAACCAGCACCATGTCCCCCGGTCATCTTCCTCCTCAACAGGATCTGGGATAGGCTGATTGGCTTTTGTGACTATATCTACCCAAGAAGACCAATCCTCACTATCGTGTTCAAATCTTACTGAACCAACTGCAAAGCCCATCTGATGCAACCGATCAAAGCTGCCTTCAATAGCCAGTTTAACTACATCTCCATTAGCGGTGACATGACATGGAATCCCGTTTTTGACTTCAAAGGAGATACTAATATTATATAACAGCCCTTGATTATCTGTATAGTCTAACTTTCCCGCTTGGCACATTTTTTTCTTAGGTAAGCGATCATTAGCTGGATACACTTTGCGGGGGACGAGCAACTTAGCTATTTTAGCAACTGATGATATTGCGACAATTCCCCAACCACCTAAAGCATATATATGTGTGGCCATACGGCTAGCTCCTGATGTTTGCTCGGCTTGGGTCAAAGAATCACCACTATCATTGACTTCCAGAGAGCAATCATCTGAACAATCGTTCCAATCTGTTGTATTCCCAAATTTAGTAACTTCTTCGGATGTGGCTAAACACAAAGAAAATATTGAAACATAAAGAGTTATGAGTAATAAGACAGTGTAACGCATAAGATGTTGGTGATACACAAATAAGCTTTCGAAATATCAGGTAAAATTGTAATGATTAAGTTGCTATTTTGAGCACTTCTTGAAATTGAAATGTCTTTTATAAAGAAAAATATTTATTCTTAATTAGAAGACTTGTCGATTTTATCTGTATCAATTTTGAAATCAATTTTCCATTTGTAAGCGAGACCTTGGGTTATACAATCTTGTTATCGATACCGTAGAATTTTCACTTGGATATGTTTTGTATTTGTGTCTTGAGTTGTATTTTATGAGTAATCTTGCCGAGACGCATATTGAAGAGAAACTTGAAGTATAAACCCTATCTGTATCAAATTAATTGATGTCACAATTCTGTATTACAAATTGAATTTCATTGTATCTACGAGTGTAGCTTTTACTCATCAACTGGGTGTTTCGAAGTATTCGGATTTAGTGAATATTCTCGTCTGACACTTGATCGAATAATGCAGCATAAAGTTGGGGCCTTATTTGAAGGACTTGTTATAGGCAACATGACGTAGTTTGATTTGTCTCGGATTTTGATCATTGAATTTGAGCTGCTTATCATATCTGTTGATAAAACTGCCCCTGTTTTCTGTCTTTCTCAGAGATCTGGATGCAAGTTCCACACTCGTAATGTGAGGTTGTACATGGTTATCTGTATCTATCTTTTTAACGGTATGAACAGAACTTGAAACCGATGCGATAAGAAAATATATTAACTGTATTGGCCTCTTTTTGGAGTAACATGTTTATAGTTAACTTGGTGATTTGTTTGCTGTAACCTGGTAGCATCATTGATGTAATTTAAACTCAGATCAAGTTTGATATGAGCAGTATGGTAGTAATGTTACTCTCCAAAGTAACTGAAATAAAATTCTGTGGATATTTTTTAAGGTCTTGTATTTTCACCCTTCTTAATTTTCCATCATGACTTGTATTGTTTTGTCTGAGATGGTTCCCCCATGATTGATAATAGTTTCGGTCATTTATGGAATAAGCTTTATTTTTTTTATCAAAAAGGTTTAACAATGTATTTGATTTCGTCATCTCTAGCTCCTGTTTTAATGTAATACATGGGATAAAGCCTCAAAATCTATCAGTGTATTAAACCTACCCAGTTATAAACAACGCATAAAGGTAAAGTTCAAAGATCTAGCTACGATACTCTTGTTTATGAGATCCAACGTTTCCAGAGGAATCTTGCCAGCAATTGCTCTCAATTCATCGTGTTTCACTATTGGCTACTTGAAGCCTTGCCCACAAATCATTATTGAGATACAAACACCCAAACCAGCAGCAATAATTATGTATTCGTCGCTTTTGAATTTCTTTCTAATATTCCTGTAAACGGCACAACAGATATTAAAGCGCCAAATGCAGTTTGTACATAACCAGTAAAGCAAAGTCGGAAATTATGAGCTGCCCAGCCACAAGTTTTTGCCATACTCGAAACTCCTGCCAAAAATATCCACCACCAAACAAGAAAAAAGTATCAGAGTCAGGCCTAATTATCGCTAGAGCAGTTCCTATTGAAACCACTGTTAGTAGGATTGAGAAAGCTCTAGTTTTGAAATCTTCAGCGCGTATAGCTTGCATGATTCCTCCATTCTTTGTGTTGGTTTGAGTTCTTGAAGAAATTGGTTATTGTTTAAGAGAAGTATTATCGGATCTTATCAGGGAATGATATAGCGGACGTACCTAATATAGGGCCCAATCGCTAAGAGATTCTGGTGATCAGAGAATTTCATAGCCTTATTAACTTCAAGATGTAAATTATATCGTCAATATATATGTTGGGAGACCTATGAAAGTCTAAACAATATACATCTAAGCTAGAGCGACAAAGTGTGTGTGACATAGCTAAACGTTGTGCTTGAATTTTCAAAAATAGTAATCACATTGTCTTCGTATTTACAACTAATTCGCTGACCGACAATCTCAAGGAACTATAACATCGTCGTGAACTATGCAGTTTTGAATATTACCTGCATTGCACCATGCATCATGTTGTTGGTATGGATACGATTATGTTCCATACTGATAATTGATTCGTTTCTTTTACAGTACTTTATCTCTGAGAAATTTTCATGTCTCAATAATCTTTTTCCTTGTTCAGTTTCACAAAAATTTGTAGTAAATGGGATACGTTCGTATCAGAGTAATAGCTGATTTTGTATGTACAGTGTCAGTATCTGTATATATTTCGATATATACTGTTTCTTCCTGAACAACACCTTGATCACTGCAAGCAGGAAGTTATTAAATCTTCCTCACCGCAGCTGAAATCATCATGAGTTCGCTCATTTAAGATAAATTATTCGATATTCTTAATTGAATCTTTTTCCTCGTCTTTAAATGCAAATGTCTCGTTTCATTCGTGTCTTTTCAAAGACGTGAGAACTGTGAGCATTCGATGAAATACTAGTACTAGATTTGATTATAAAAGTCGGAAATTAGCGCTTTTTGTTACGTTCAAGCAGGGATAAAGTTCACCTCATCCCTAGTGGATGAACGCATAGATCGTACAGCCCTAATTAGTCAACATGTACTATGACAAGCACCAGAGTTATTATTTATTGTAATGCCAATTTAAAGCCCAACATAAAGCGATGGTGATTATAAAAGTACATTTTTGTTTATAGCTTGTTCTATATAAGTTGCGATATATCAAAATTATTATAGTCGCTATATAGAGGAGATTCATGTAATGACTCATAATTTGGACTGTGAGCTTCTTCTGGCTGGTTTTTACAAGAGAAACGGTCCTTCAAATGTTATTTACAAGCGCTCTTTTTTTTTAAAAAAAATTCGTTGATTTATGATTTCATGATGGAATTGAGATAGAGTGTCTCAATCACATAGGAGCTTATCTACGTTTACTATGCGAGAGTCTTCCTTATAATATGAAGATTTGATGGGACTGTTGAATTAGCTGGAAGCGTTACTCCACAAGCGTCATAATATGGATAGAATTTCTGATAAAAATGTTAATGATCATTACATAACGTATTTATATTTCACAACCAAAATATGACATGCTTCAACTTTACAAACCAACAAATCAGCTTCAATTAGTGTGCTACCAAAAAGTACTACATTGTTAGAGTTCATCTCTCCAATTATCAAGGAATTCATGAACACTTCGTGGTCTCTATCTTCAGCCCACAACTGTATATAAGCTTGCCAATCCCCTCCATTATCCATACCTCCACAAAAGACACCTGTATCAGCGTACTTATCTAATTGCGACACATCAGCACATCCTAAGACATAGTTATATACCTCGTCATAAGATAGTTGGGTATCAGAATGTCCTGGGGCAGTTTCGTAACGGTAATTCAAATACATCATATCTCTTTTACCACTTGGATCGGGATAAGAAATCTTAACTTTCCTAGACTTTACATTGCCGGCTTCGTCAAATGATAGATAAGAAGAAGGTTGTGTTGATTCTGAATCTTCCAGTATTCCGAATGTAGCATCTCCAACGCTATCCGTCAATAGACAAGTTTGTGGCTGTGAACAATCGTAGCCCGACACCACCGTCCAATCAGGAGACCCATCTCTTTTAATCGGTTGTTGATCGCCAAGCCACCAATGGATCCATTTGTTTTTGGCGGCCGTTGCAAAATCTGTTGCCATAGTAGCCCATAGAGGAAACACTATAGCTGCCAGGGGCATCCCCACAAAAAGTATGAAAGTGTTGACACGGAATGGTTCTGGATCATCCGGTCTCTGATAAACTGGTGACATTGAGTTAAATCCCAAAAAGCTTGGTTCGGTGTTGGTGCGAAGTTGAGCGCCTGGATCACTCAATATAGCTTCTTTATTACTTCCCAAAACTCCATTATCGTTTGGGAGTGATGAGGTCATTGCACCAGAACAGAAGACTGATCCAAAAAACATAAAGATATAACGTGAAAAATTCATATGAAAGATATAATTGTTGTATCGGTCTCAGTTTGTCGTTGTAGATGGTATGGTTTAATATGAACCAGTTATAACCACAAAATACAGACTTAAAACTTCTTTTTTTTTAAAAAAAAAATCGTATAATAATCCATACCTGCGCAAAGTCATTTCCGCTGTTTAAATCAGTGATGCCAAGACCAACACATTTTAGAGAAAAGAAACACTGATATCATTGCCCCATATTTGCAGAGATCAGAGGAGGTAATGTCAATCTATACATCAAAGAAGAAAAAAAAGAAGGTGATTATTTATTTTTAATCTGGGGAGTATAAATGGACTCAAGTTTCTACCTTCTTTGCTACTATGCCCATATTATGTTATAAGGTACTGTGGTGTGCTAAGCATACCAGGCCAAGTGATGTGTTTGCCGACACAACTGTTGTCTGGCCCAAAGGAAACTGCTGTTGGTGTGGTAGGAAGTATGAAGTATACAAGTAATCATAAAATTTACAAGTGCGGCCTAGAGAAGAGATGATATGACGATGGTACATTCAACCGTTTGTGGGATTGCTTTATTGCAACTGGAAACACTAGAAATCCCGATTATTACAAAGGATTCCATGGTCATAAAAGAATAATTAATAGCTAATTTAGTCGTCATTAAAATATTACCAAAAAGATTTAATTGGGCCGTATAAACGGCCAAAAAGCTGGTGAAACTGGGATTCGAACCCAGGACGGCTAAGCCATGTGAACTCAACACACAGCCGGGGTGGCTGAAATCACTTCTGATTGAAGCTATTTCTTAAGTCACACCGTATGGACCAGACTAACGCATTTCACCGCTGCGCCATCGAGGCATCTGACAGATGTCACCCCAATGATGGTGCAATTAAAGTAGCGTCAAATTCTCGTATAAAAATTGCCATCACGGAATGTCAGAATCTCGCACAGAGTATTTATATGTAGAAGACACATAATGGCAAGAATCACCTTGCGAAGAAAGATAACCAAGATCAACGTTCGGTTCGAATTAGGTCCAATGCTCAGGAACGCACAAGCTCTTCAAGCCCTTTACGAGTTTTTCAAACCACAATTGACTACGTACCCAAGATACTCCGGTGGTTCGGCGTAACCGAGAAAATTCCCGGACACGCAAATCATCAAGACATTTTACGACACTAGTCAAGAAACGCTTCCTACCAATTCAACATGCCATTCAAATCCTCATGCTTTAAGAAGTATTGATGGACGCAGTTTAACTTTGTATCGTCTTAACAATATATTTAGATTTCATCATCATCATCATTTTATGATGGACGATCATCATCGAAAATCGGACGATTTTGCCGGAGGGCATAAAAACCTGTCAGAATAACGATACAGGGCTGAACATACAGCATCATTTAACAACTAGGGACAGAAGGAATAAGAAGTTACATCAAGCACAAGAGGAACACTGCGACGCAGTACGATCAAGAGGACCATAGGCCCTAACCTATTCTAATCCAACTTGCAGAGCCCCTGTACATGCATCAATAAAAGCAGTAGCTGGTATCCTCTCAAATTCACAAGCACTCTTCGGATGGTTTTTTTTTTATATGTGTGATGAAAGTTGTTTAAAGTAATGGGAGTGTATCATCGTATTATTATTTGAGCTGGATCGAATATCAAGCTCATTGATAATACATCATTTACCCGCTTCACTTTTGAATGTAATCTATAGATTTCTGCAACATGTTGAGGGATTTTGTACATTTTCTGATGACGCGACCCTGAAACACATTATTTCATCTTCCATCTCTTGTTATTAGTGTAGATTGAGACTATTGTAAGACTGTAAATGTCAACCAGGCAAATTTAATTAATTCGTTACTTTTGCTTGCAAGTGGATGTTATTACGCGGGAGTATCTTATAAGACATTAACTGATGAACGGACAACGCGTAACACTATCGCAGAATTCACTGATACATCAAGTAACTATTAGCATTACTAATTAAGTTGTATTCATTTGATTAGTGTAAAAGCCACTTCAATGTCCAGTTTGAGGGTGTCTTTCAGTTACTAGCGAAGGACTTAAATGCACTCAATCATAGAGTGAACTATATTTTCAATCACAATGAGTATATTATGAAATAAAGCAAGTCATTAACACTGTCCATCAGAGTGCATTATCAAAATATTAATATTGCTGTATGTGTGACATCTATGACGTTTCGATAGCGAGAATGAGAGAAAAAATAGGATATGAAACAGATAAAACCATCAATTAATCATCACCAAATGCAGTAATTTCAGGGCTAAAAAAATTTGCTAACTGCGTATCTCTGATGATTTCGTCAGAGGGAGACGCTCTTCTGAGATATCATGTTATGAAGAGAAATAACGAGGAGGAGTATTTAGCGAAACTTCCAGAAGATAAGAAGCAAAAGAGAAAGGTTTACGGCCAACGCTATAGCTTGACGGATGAGGAATCCATCCGGAATGATTACAGTATGGCATACGTAAACCAACTAGTGAGACCACAAGATCAGATTATAAATCCACATAGAGAAGGTAGATTCGCTGAGTATCCACGGCAGAAGCAGCTACTCAAGCTGAAGGATAGTTTAGTAGAGGAGTACGCTTACCCACCGGTATACCTACCATTTGATTTGGTGGATGCTATACCGAAATCTCCAACAACACCCTCATCTTTATTTGACGCTATCGACATTGGTACCAAGTTTGACGTTATCATGATTGATCCACCGTTACCAAATTCACGATCATCGAAATTGGAAGGCAGACAGTGGACCTGGGATGCCTTGGCTACTCTTCCAATCAGGAACCTCTCCGCTGACCCTAGTTTCGTCTTTGTCTGGGTTGGTAGTGGAGGCGAAGACGGTCTCGAAAAGGGAAGAGAATTGCTTGCTAAGTGGGGCTTCCGGAGGGCCGAGGATATTATCTGGGTTGAAACTACTCCAGAGGGTCACAAGGAGGAGGACACAAGTGATGTCCCTGATAACCTCTTCAAACGCACAAAACAACACTGTTTGATGGGTATTAGAGGCACAGTGCGGCGTGCATTAGATTCACACTTTGTGAACTGCAATATAGATGTCGATACAATCATCGCAGAGTCAGCAAGTCGTAAGTAAGAGTAAAAAATCTGGTACTGTCTAACCCAGATATAGGTAAACCATCCGAGCTGATGGCACTTATAGAAACATTTTGTTTGGGTACCAGAAGATTATGCCTCTTCGGCGAACCAGAGAATGCTCGCAGAGGATGGCTTACCGTCGGCATGAAAGGATCTAATAATGAGACATATAGTCCACCAGAGGGTGTTGATATGTTTGACAGTAAGCAATGGTCAGAGCGTTTTCCAAATAACAAAGCAAATTTGGTTCCACTGACGCCTGAAATCGACAGCTTACGACCAAAATCACCGAATCGTTCAAACAACAATAGTAGGAATGGAACTCCGAAATCTGATCCCCGCACGCCCCCATTTGCGACACGTCCTGTGGGTTCTCCATATGGTACACCACCGAACATGCCATACAATCCACAATTTAACGCTCAAATGCGTTATCATATGCAACAGCAGATGCAGCAACAAATGCAACAACAAGTGCAGCTTCAAATACAAATGCAGTTGCAAATGCAGGCACAACAAGCTCACATGCAGATGTTTGGAGGCGGTAATCTTTACCAAGGTGTGCAAGCAGTACCACAAATGTATTATCCGCCAGTTAATACGACGGGAACGATCTATCCATTGTCACCGCAAATGCCGATAAGTTTAGGATTTGACGGGAACACGAACAATAGAAGACACGCAAAGACGCCATCAAACAGCAATCAGAACAATATAAATCGCAACAGGAACTAAATAGTTTTTTCTCTTATTTGTATTAACGTGTATTTGTATTACTATCCTCTTTACGGTGTTCATCGATGGCATCCCCAGTACAAGAAGATAAGCCGTGAGTTGAGAGTCTAGGGGAAAAGAAATATAAGTTTAAATGCGTCTTATAGTAAACCAAGAGCAGCTGTTACTGCTGCTGCGCGAAGAGTGCCTCCGTCTGGGGCTTCTACACCATCAACAGTCAGGAAAGTTGCCCCATCGAGTACTACAGTAAAGCGACCAGTTCCTACAACTCGCTCATCCACAGGGACAGCACCAGGAACGACACCAATCAATAGAACAACAGTTAGCGGGCGTGCGTCAGTCTCAGCAGCAGGAAGACCATCTCCAACAGCCACGAGAACAACGGGTGTGGGTGGAGCACCAGCTAATAGACCATCATCGCGTCTTTCTACTGCTGGTGCACCTTCACCTACGACCAGACCACCTGCACGTAGACCGTCAGTTTCACAAGATATACCATCACGTCCGGGATCATCCATAGGTGGGCGTCCTAGTACTGCGCGTGCTATACCTGCATCTGAGAAGATCGCACAACTCAACGCACAAATTGAGTCCCTAAATAACCAAATTGAAGAACTCCAGAATGCTAATGGGGGTGACAAAGATGCCCGTATTGCAGAACTTGAGAAACTCTTAGAAGAAAACAATAATGGCGATATTGAAACTCTTAGGAGTGAGAAATTGGCAGCTGAAGAGCGCATAGCTGAGCTTGAGAAGGTTACCAACGAGAATGCGGAGGTTGTTTCACTCAAGGAACAACTCGAAGCTGCTGAAGCACATAATAACGACATACAAGCCAAATTGGACCACGAATATCAATTGGCGGAAGAACGCAGCAAGTCGATCGAAGAATTGAATGAAAAAGCAGAAAATGGTGACTCAGATGAGCGCATAAGAGAACTTGAAGCCAATGTTACGGCCCTTCAAGAGCAGCTCCAGCAGCAAGAAGAATCGTCTGGCGACAATGATGCAGCGCAGTTGCGCATCAAAGAGTTGGAAGATCGTGTAGCTTCATTTGAAGAACAATCTAAGCAACTTGAGCTTCATTCTGCTGAATACGACACTAGTCAGTTGCAAATCAAGGAGTTGCAAGAAAGTTTAGCTGCAACTAACGAACAACTGGAGCAACAGACAGCAATTTCCGGAGATCAGGATGCAGCACAGTCGCGTATTAAAGAATTAGAAGGAAGTATTGCTGGGTTAGAAACTGAACGTCAGACTCATCAATCACTTGCTGGTGACCACGACACTGCCCAATTACGTATTAAGGAATTGGAGGAGAGGATCTCTGGATTTGATACTGAGCGTCAAGCTCATCAGTCACTCGCGGGTGACCATGAAGCTGCCAAATTACGACTCAAGGAGTTAGAAGAAAGTCTTCAACAACACCAATCACTCTCTGGTGATCACGACGCTGCTCAGTTGCGTATCAAGGAGTTAGAGGAAAGTGTAGCATCTGCCAACCAACAATACGAACAGCAGAAAGCACTTTCTAGTGATCATGATGTCGCTCAATCGCGTATCAAAGAGTTAGAAGAAAGTATGACTGGATTTGAGACCGATCGTCAAGCTCACCAATCACTCGCTGGTGAGCATGAAGCTGCCCAATTACGACTCAAGGAGTTAGAAGAAAGTCTCCAACAACATCAATCACGTTCTGGTGATCATGACGCTGCCCAATTACGCATTAAGGAATTGGAAGATAAAATGTCTAACCTCGAAGAGCAAGCCAAGATACATGAAACTCGCTCAGCTGAACATGATGCCGCTCAATTACAGATCAAAGGATTACAAGATAGCGTAATTGCATTTGAAGAGCAAATGAAACAACATGAGGCACTTACTGGTGATTATGAAGCAGCTCAATCGCAACTTAAAGAATTGCAAAGCAATGCAGCTAGCCTTGAAGAACAACTTAAACAAAATGAAGCCCTTTTAGGGGAGCATGACGCTGCTCAATCGCGTATCAAAGAGTTGGAAGAAAGTATCACTGGATTCGAGACTGATCGTCAAGCTCATCAGTCACTCGCGGGTGACCATGAAGCTGCCAAATTACGACTCAAGGAGTTAGAAGAAAGTCTTCAACAACACCAATCACTCTCTGGTGATCACGACGCTGCTCAATTACGTATTAAGGAGTTAGAGGCAAAGTCAGCTGCCTTTGAGGAGCAAATCCAGCAACACGAAGTACTTTCAGGGGAGCATGATATTGCTCAATCGCGCATCAAAGAATTGGAAGCACATGTAGCTAATTTCGGAGAGCAAATCAGTCATCACGAGTCACGTTCTGCTGAGCATGACGCGGCACAGGCAGAAGTTAAGGAATTACAGGACAAGTTGACTGCCCTCGAAGAGCAAATCAAGCACCATGAATCACTTTCAGGGGAGCATGACGATGCTCAATTGCAAATCAAAGAGTTACAAGCTAGCATAGCTGCATTTGAAATTGAGCGCCAAACCCATCAATCACTTTCCAATGATCACGATGCTGCACAGTTACGTGTTAAGGAATTAGAGGATAATATCGCTGGATTTGAGACTGAACGTCAAACACATCAAACGCTTTCTGGCGATCACGACGCTGCTCAGTTGCGTATTAAGGAGTTAGAGGATAGCATTGCTGGATTTGAGACTGAGCGTCAAACATATCAGTCGCTCTCCGGCGATCACGATGCTTCTCAATCATACATCAAGGAGTTGCAGGAAAAAATAGCATCCTTTGAAGAACAAATAAGTAAACAAGATAGCTATACAACCACCCTTAAGAGTCAGCATGAGGAGCAACTTCGTGAAATGGAGAAAGGCACCACGTCTGTAACCGAATTAGAGAAGAAGCTCGAAGACGCGCAATCTGAATCCCAAGAGTATCAACAAAAGTTACAAGGATACGCTGACAACGTTACCCAATTAGACGCACAATTGAAAGCGATCACACTTGAGAAAGACACCCTTACGGAACAAGTACATACCCTTAACGAGACAATATCAACGAATTCAACATCAGCAGAGCTCATACAGTCACTTGAAACGCAATTATCCGAGAAGAATGCCCAAGTAGAGGCAAATGCCAGTGAAGTAGCCAGTTTGCAACTACAATTAGAGGAGTTGCCATCATTTGTGCAACGTATTAGCCAACTCGAGAAGCAAATTGAGGAGGCAAACAAAGGTAGTGCCGAACACCTTCGTGAATATGAAACGAAGATGAAAGGAATGCATTCAAATGAAGGTATGTGTTAGTATAATCAGCAGTCACCGTCTAATACCACTTTATAGAAGTCAGCCGTCTTAAATCTGAAATCGAAGCACTCCACGAGTCGGCTCAAGCATCAGTTATGCAAATATCCGCTGCCCACAGTCGTAAGTGAATTGCGCTTTATGATAACACATTTTAACACCACTTTAGACAAAGAATCTATCGAAAGTATGTTAGGAGAATCGCGCTCAAAGACTATGGACTTGATGTCTGAACTCGAGTCAATGAAAGCTGTTCAAAGGAGTATGGCAGATGCGACTGCTGGTCTTAACGATGAATTGAATGCCAGGAACTACAAAATGCAAGAATTAACGAACAACTTTGACGCAGCATTGAAGAGAATGAGACAAGCGGAGACTGAAGTAGGCGATCTTCGTAAGGCACTCTCTAGTGAGCGCGAAGGTAGACTCTCCACGGAAGCAAAATTGAAGCAGGTGAACGACCAGTCTGTTTTCAACAATGGAAACATTTCCACCGAGGCCTTACACAAAGCGCACAACAGTAAGATTGCAGAACTCGAGCGCAGTTATGAGCAGATGATACAGGCTATGCAGGAAGAGTCAAGAATGATGAAGGGACAACTCGAATCGAATGAACTTGAGTTGTCTTTCGCTGCATCCGAGAGAGAAGAGCTCGAAAGTGAATTAAGAAGGAAGTGATTTTGTAGAAAGTTAATAAATTAGGTTTTTCTTTATCTACGGATAAGGAGGTAGATGTCCTCACCGACGCTGATATCGGTGAGGTATCTGACGTGACCAGTGATGGCTAACAAGAGACCACCGAACGAGATGTAGGCTGTGCTGTAGTACCCTTATCAGTTTGTCTTCCCGTCTGTGTTAATCAAACATACGCAATTTCTTGCTTGCCTTCGTCGAATTTGTAGACTTTTCCAAAGCAAACGTATTCATAATCTGCTGCTAAACCCTCATTTCCCATACCCTAGGGTGTTCGTCAGATTGTTCTGTTGTAGCAGATATGCAGACATACGGGCCTCCATCCAGAAGTACCATTATCGGATGATAAGCTAGTTGAAAGCGCCAAAGTAAACTTCTCATTCTGTGATAGACTGAATATTTCAATTGGTAGATCGATTATGCAGTTTAAATTTGGCGTCGTTGATATAGCGCCTACTCTAGCGACTGACGAGGCTATTAGAGGCGTCTACAGATTGCCATATCACCCACCTCTATCAAATTTCTTACCATCCTTGTCTATGCTGTCTACTGTGAACAGATGGTCGAATACGATCGAAGTAGACATGGTTGTAATAGAGAGAGGTGTGCTTGAAGAGAATATCCTCTGTCGTTTGCTATAAATTACTAATAAACAAACTCATATACCTTCTCGACCGTTGTTTAGGACTATCATCCATGCCATTCTGTTCTCGTTGCGGTGATATTTGCAAACCGGGCGATAAGTGTAAGAAGTGTGGTGGTAGCGCAGTCAGTGAGTATTTATACACCCAATAGACCGTGTATTCTAATTCTCCCAGGCGGACAAGTGAAATGGCCAGCAGAATCAAAAAAGTCAGACAGTTGGATAAGAACCTACGTTAAAGCATCTAATAGAAAGGATGTATTTACAAATCACACGGAGGCACCAAAAAAGGAGCACATTGAATGTCCCTCTTCACCCTTATTGGAAACTGCCGATGGTACACTTACAAAACTCGTAGGAAGTGTTTTGTCGCCGGAGACACCACTCACTCACCCATTCTGTGAAAGCTGCGCTGTACGTTTTGCTCCAAATGCTACACTTTACATCCACCCTGATGACGACGCTGGAAGTCAACGCGCACGCGCGTATTGCTATCACTGCTTTGTCGCATACTTCTCTAAGGGGACGTGCGTTGTATGCTCAAAAGCTGTCTTGGGTGAGGTACGCGTTGAAGGGAAGTATGTTGAGACATCCGCTGGAATCTTCCACGCGAAGTGTTTTGAATGCGATGGTTGTGGTGTTGATCTCTCGAAGGATCCAATAGTAGATCTCTCTGGTTGGCCATGTTGCTCTGGTTGCTTTGATGGCAGCGTAGCACGTGCAGAAGCCCGTAGGAAGGGGGGAAAGCAACATCGTAAGACAACCTCATTCGATCCAGCGATACGGGGTCTCAATAACAGACTCGGATTGTCTGTCTCACCACAGACATCACCAAGCAGACGTAGTGGAAGACTCTCACAATTAGAGACAGATATGAGCGCTGTCAGTTTAAACTCCACGCCAGAGAAGGAGGGCAGTCTCGCTAGTCTTGCCGACGTCGCGTCCAAAACAAGTAAAGAGAGGAGACTCTCCGCTCGTGATATCGTCACAGGAAGGAGCTTCGAGGGTGTAACGAAATACGCAAGTCCACCGCCATCTCCACCGAAGAAACGTGATTCTATTGAGACATTCCCTCGTCCTTCACAAGTTCGCAGTCGGTCGCAATCAATTGATAACACTGACATCTGCAAATCTTGCAGATTGGAAATCACCACTACAATCGTGCGTGTACCAGGAGAAGGTGTTTTCCATTCCGCGTGTGTCAAGTGCGCACAATGTAACACACTCTTGGCTAATGAAGAAAGTGATAAAATGACAGTGATGAAAAGACCTTCAGATGGTAAACTAGTACATGTCGGTTGTCTCCCCGGTGGTGCTATGCCGGCATCTCCAAGTAAATCACCACTAAGGGCGACAAACGTGGCGAACGACATTAATACCTCGAGAAGCGTTTACAAAACTCCACCAAAGGGTGTCTCGAAGGCGCCAATTCACGCGACATTGACACCTTCCCCTAGCACGGCTGTGAAACCAGTTCCACGGACGACAAAGACGCCATCACCAACTAAGCAACAGAAAAGCATCTGGGCTACCCGTTCCTCGCCATTCTCAAGCTCAGCCTTTGGGGGTATGTCCAGTTGCCCCTCATGTGGGGACAAACTTACGCTTTTTGAATGCACACCTGGACCAGCGGGTACTAAATACCACAAAAAATGTCTGATATGTCGTGGCTGTTCGAAAGGTTTAGACAGTTTTGCAAAAGTCGATTTCGATGGCTACGTCTGGTGTCGTGGTTGTTTTGTGGGTAGACTATTTAGAAGAACAAACATGACGACTAACAAAGGAATTTATAGGATACTTATGTACCAAAGCCACGTCCAATGAGTTATTTATCTAGCTAACACCTCGGCTATGAAAATATATATATATATTATGTATAAAACTGTAATGTGATATTAGTTTAAAAATCCTTTACTAAAAGCTATCTTGCTTATTTTGGCTAACTTAGCTATATTAAATTAAGAATTCATCTAACTGAGTGTCACTAGAGTGCAAAACAGGACTATCATCAAAAGCATCACCTAATGCAGCGTATGGATTTGATGGATCATTGTTGTAGACATCTCCACCAGTGTTGGCTTCACTTAGAGGAGTGTATGCACCTGGTGTGACTGGTGATGTTGGAGAGTACATAGTCTGTGATGGACTTGGTGACATACTATCGATGATTGACATTCTTGAGATATCCGCTGCGAGGTTATGTCTCGCGGAACTATCAGATGGGTTGATGTTATCTACAACTGACACAGGGCGCATTGAAGTTGGCGATTGGGTTATGCCAACTGGTGATTCTTCCGTAGGATGCTCAGGAGATGGTACACTAGGTAAAGGTGTTGGATGGTCGTGTCTGGCAGCAGCTGCCTGAGCCGCTCTCCTAGAATATGAATCTAGCGCTGGTGAATCCGGAAGATAGCGTGGTTTAGCTCCACGGATGAACGCCGAAGGTTGCTTATGGTAGATAGAACTGAGTGAGCCAACTGTTGGACAATTAGAGTGTCACTATAAAATAAAAGAAACCCCCTACCATGAAGTAAAAGACTATCTAGCAAAGACCTATCCATCTTATCCACTTCGGTACTAATTGTTGGTTTACTAGACAAGATAATATCTTTTGCCGCATTCGGATCATTTGAGAGCAATCTCCAATACAAAAACGCACGATCTCTAAGGTCTGGGTTGTCAATATCTTGTGTCGCCCAATTCAACACCCTCGGTACCAAATCTTGACCCTGATGCGGCGTTTTTATGAAAAGCTTCACTGTTGCTGTTAGAAGTGAAAGTTGAACATCGCTTGTTTCATCGATAAAGTTCCATAAAAAGTCATCAAGGAGTTCATTACTGTTTGGTATTTTGTCTGCGCATTCACCGATAATCCAAATCATAGATGATTTTGCTTCAGAGTCAGTTATTGCATCCAAATTGGATGTTAAATCGGGTATATAGTTGTCGTATCTGTTTGGGTATTTTCTAAATATATCTCTAAAAACTATGATAACCTCCTGAGTGACATAAGTGATATCATTATTGAGGAGATCTAAAAGACTTCTAACGCAGGCATCACTAGCTGATTCAATTTTGATCGCTAGCCTACCAATTAACTTGATAGCTTTTTTGACGAAATCAACGTCAATTTCTGTTGCATATTCGACCAACTCTGTGAGAATTTCTTCATAGTTGTTTTGATTAGCCAAACGGTAAATTATTTCGAGCTTTGCGAGCTTGACGTAGATTGGGTCGAGGTATTTGACAAAAAAGACTTTGACGTCGTTCTTCAAAATGACGGGACGTCTTTGTATGATGAGGAGAACGTTACGTAAAGCGACATACTGAACCTCTGGTGGGGAGCTCAAGAGTGTAATAAGTGGTGGGGACAACTTGTTACAGTAGAAGTTGATAACGCTTTCGTCTTTTATGTAATTGAAAAGGTAGAGAATTATCTTTGTCGACGTCAAAACGACGGCGCTATTAGAGTGTTGCAATCTTGAGGAAATCCTCTCAACTAAAATAGTTGCGTCTTGAGAGTTTTCAGGGGTGAAGTGTAACAAAGACTCGAGGAGGTATATTTGACTCCATTCTGAACACTCGCCGAGTGAGCTGATTAGCCTGTTCGCTATTGTGATGTTTAATTTGAGTGAGATATTTGTTGATTTCTCTGCGATTTCGTTCAAAGCGGTTACAGAGTTTGCGACGACGGATGCGTTACTGTCAGCTAACAAATCACGGAGGTATCTAATCAAGCCTTCTTTCTCCACTAGCTGGGGGTTGTTGAACCAGATTTTTGCGACTGCAATGGCTGCAGTTTTACGAACATAAGGGTCAGCGTCCGATAGACAGTGACGTAGGGGGTCCAACAAAGATTGGCTAACGACGGGGAGGTGTATGTTCGACATTGTCCTCAAGCTGAGCGATCTAACGAGCGGATTCCTATCGGCGCAGTCGTTGAGAAGGTGGTTGATCGGGTGGTGTATGAGATCCTGCCTTTGCTTACCATAGGCGATCAAGTAGAAGTAGACAAGCTTCTTAACTTGTATGTCTTTTATAATGATATACTGCAAGACGTCTTTGAAGAGAGGAGACAAATCGTAGCCCATCGTGATATTCGTAAGGACTTTCTTTAAATTGAGCTTCAAATTCGCATAGTTTTTGTCTTTCCTTTTGTCGTTCAATTCATTTTTAAATTCCTGGATTTTTACTTTTTGGTAGAACTCCATTTGCTGCCTTCGATGTTTAACAGAGAGAAACAGCGATGGCTGAAGAACCGCCAGCGTCACCAAAATCAGCGAAATTCTTTATTCCAGAGGGCGTTTACTTTATAGAGGGCTATGGATATGGTTACTACGATCTAAACAACCAGTGGGTTTATTGGTACCCAAGTGACAGCGATTATTACGAGAGAGACACCGTCGAGAGCAAGGACAAGGAAAACGGCCGAGACTTCTTCGATGCTTTGTATACCAGCAGCCTCGATAGCCCAGCTGCACCACCGCAGCATCAGCAACAGCAGCTGCAACAACAACAACAACAGCAGCAACAGCCACAACAACAGCAAGAGCAAGATAGTACTCTACTTTCACATCCGCAACACACTCCCCAACAGCACGATTTGTTCGCTAATACTCCGCCCCACGATTCGTTTCAACTGGCCACACATCATCACTCATCCCAGCTCGATCACCCTTCACAGCATGAGACCCCTACTTTCTTACAACCACCAACTGATTCGGTGCAGCACCAGGATCTTCCATTCGACGCTCCTAACGCCGATGTATATCCCCCACCCCCAGCATTTTTAGAAGACGATCAGCCTCCCTTTTTGCAGCAAGAATGCTCCCCACAGCCAACTCAACAGGATCTTTACACTCCACAAGAGGTGCCCCAAGAGCCAATGTTTTTACAGGAAGCGTACACACCACAGCAGAGTCTTTATCCAACTCAGCCAATGGTCCCGCAGCAGCAATTACACGAAGACACAGCTCAGTTCGATCCTTATGTGCCATTACAGCAGGACTCACGTGAGATAACACATCAAGAGCAACATCAACTGAATCCTTATGGGCCACCGGTGGTAGAGCAACCAAAGCATAACGTGGAACCATACGCTCCACCACCACCGGTTATGCAACAAGCGTCACAGGCTAGAACCGAAAATGTAGGGCACGTAGAGGTTCACGAGGAGGTACATCACGTCGACGCTTATGCACCCCCAGTAGTCGAGAAAGCGGTACATCAGGATCCTTATGATCCACTGACGGTTGTACAGCCAGGTACATATGAGCAACCACAACAAGAGGTACATCAGGTAGATCCTTATGCCACAGCACCGGTTGTAGACCAGGCCGTGCAGGAACCGTCACAGCCAGAATTACAGCAAACGAATCCTTATGCCCCAGCACCAACTGTAGAACAGGTGCCGGAGCCATCACAGCCAGAGGTACAGCAGATGAACCCTTACGCACCACCACCAGCTGCACAGCAAGGCACCTATCAGATAGATCCATATGCTCCAGTGGAAGCGCCAGAAATACAACAAAAGGCGCCTCCGCAGCAGAACCCTTATGCGCCACAGCCACCCTCAATACAAAGAGATCCGTACTCCCCTCAACCAGCATCATTGCAACGGGAAGCACCTCAGTTGGATGTTTATTCCCCACCACCAGCGTCTCTGCATAAACAAGTGCCTACACAATTGTTACAAAGAGATCCATATTCACCACAGACACTTCAACAAGAGGACCTTTATGCACCACAGTCAAACTCTCTGAAGCAACAAGGTTCTCATTATACACCACCAGCGGCGCTCCAACAGGACCTCTATTCACCAAAATACCAGAAACAACCTAGTCTTCAATCACCACCATCAGTTCAACAAGGTTATCTTCCTGGTCCGCCTCCTCCAGCTACCCAGCATGCCGCTCAACAACCATCTCACATACCCCATGACAAACCTTCAAATGCACCAATCATTTCTTTCGGCTTTGGTGGTAAACTCGTCATTCACACTCCTTCAAGTGACAGCTTAGATTCACCATTCACTAATTCAGCTGTGAAGAGTACACCATCGAGTGTTGCTATATATAATCTATCTACGCTTTTACCACCAAACTTGGGTGCAAAATTTCCAGGTCCATTGTTAGGGAATACCCAAACGAAGAAAAATCAAGTGGTTGAGTACCTCGATGCTAGAATATCAGAAGAGGGATTCACGAACGACCAATCGAAGTTAACATTGTTGAGGGTGGTAAAAGTATTACTTCTCAACAATGGTGTTTTTAGGTGAGTGATGGAGTTTGCTATTATTCGCTATTAAACGCTCCTACAGTTCGAAAATCAGTCAAGAAATTCGCCAAGCGTTGTTGCCAGATTCCGAACCTCGAGAATCATCTCATAAGCGCGCTCCATCGGGTTTGCAAATAACAGTACCTGCAGATGAAACATCACCACATATCAAACCCTTCCCATCATCTCAAACGCCATATTTGGTCTCATCCGAGTTGAATGATGAAGGTGACTCTACAGTTGCAACGTATACTACAACATCCAAAGCGCTGAATATCTTACAAGAATTGCTCGTAAAGGGTCAAAAACGTGATGCAGTGTATTTCGCACTTGAGAACCAAATGTGGTCCCATGCGCTCATAATTTCAAGCTGTGTAGATAAAGAACTCTGGTCAGAGAGTGTTAATGCCCTTACAAGTCACGAACTGGGTGAAGGCTGGGATAGTTTACGTGTCGCTTACAATCTGTTCGCCGGTACGCTCAATAATAGTACACCAAGAGCTTCGAATTGGAACATGACTGCTGCAACCTTGGTATCAAATCTCGACAGTATGGATGCACAAATCGCATTGTCGAATTTGGGTGACAAGCTGATCAATGAGGGTGATATTCATGCTGGACATACCTGCTATTTGCTTGCAGCTGACACTCAAAAATTAAAATTACTTGGATATACAGGTGAAGGTAGTGATATTGATGCCTGTCGACTCACTGAGATACTCGAATATGCGTATAGCTTAAACCCACAACATAAGAAGGGCGATTACGTTGGTTTACCCCACTTACAAAGTCACAAATTGCTACATGCATGGGAATTGACAGAGTTGGATGAAATCAGCGATGCCAATAGGTGAGTTGTGTCATTTTAGAATACAACCTTACTGACAACATTAAAAGATACTGCGAAGCTATTGCAACTACGATAAAAATGTCAAAAGGCAGTCCTTACTATCATCCAGATTTGTTCATTGAGTTGAAGGAACTCTCAGATAGGCTCTCATCGAGGGGTGATAACAACGACAAGTCATGGATAACCAAGAAGATGGTAAGACCATCATTAGACACTTTGTGGAACAGCATGGAAGGTCGTTTAACGAAATTCATCGTTGGTAATGATGAAGATTCTCAAACACCAGTCGCAAAATCTAATGAAGCGGCTAAAGATGTCGGACCGTTCGCGCAGTTCACCAGCATCGATGAGTCCTCCACTAATGGTAAATTAAGCAGAGCGGCATCGGCTCTCGATTTACCAAATTGGAATGGTATTAGTGATAGAAGAGTCTCAGATAGCCCTGCATACCTCTCTCCTGAGATGGTGTACAGTCAGCCAAGAGCGGCTAGTGCCATGGGAGGATTAGCTGGTATGGATGGTAATGCTCCGGGTGCTTATGGACGAGGACCTCCTGTTAGTACAAGTAACAGTCTCAACAGTGGTGCTAGCTTCAATGAAGATATCACTCCTGTAGCCACTTCCTTTGGTGCAGCAACAGCGACAAATAAAATGCCACCACCACCACCACCACCAAGTGCTCTCAAATCTCCATTCGGTCATACAGATGTTCCTAGTGAGGACTTCAATGCTCCAGAAGAGATTGATGAAAATGAGGGTGGGAACTTCATCTCATTGATGGATTCAATGAGTGCACCAATAATACCTAGCGCAAACGGGACAGCTTACATGCCAACGAACAACAGAACGATCGACGAGATTGATGAACTTGACGAAGATGATGATCTAGGATTCGGCAACGACTCCACCAAGAAAGCGAAAGAAAAGAGAGACAAGGAATTGAAAGAGAAGGCTGCTGTAAACGGAGGAGGCTTCCAAGCGCCAGCACCAGACCAGGTAACCCAGCCAGGACAGAAAGGGCCGCAGCCATCCGCCCCACAACCACCACCTGCTCCTGCTTCGGGATGGTTCAGTAGATCGAACACGCCAGTACCAGAGGAGAAGAAGCCAGCAGAGAAGAGACCAGGTGGGTAGATAATACGTTTTTATTACTTTCTAACGTCATCCTCAGAGCTGAAACAGTCCGCTTCGTCAAGTTGGCTGAGTCGCTGGTGGAAGAAGGATGACCAGCAGGGTAATGGACCCGTGAAGGCAAAGCTTGGTGAGCAGTCGTCATTCTATTACGACCCTGCACAGAAGAGATGGGTGAACAAGAACTCTGATGCATCTTCTGGAAGTTCGCCAAAGATGCCGCCACCGCCTCCACGCGCAAACACCACATCGCCGGGCGTCGGTAGACCGCCTGCTGGACGCGGGAGTGCGCTGAAGAACAGCGTCAGTATGGACCTTAAAGGTGGGCTAAGCAGTAGTAGCGCTACGAGTGCACCACTGCCAGCGCGTTCACCAGTAGCGCCACCTGGGCCACCGGCAGGGCCGCCAACGAGACCGTCGAGTACGACGCCGGGACCTATGGCATCATCGACATCGCCTCCACCGCCAGGATCTGGACAGCCAACTGGACGGAAGGCTAAGAAAGGAGGGCGTCCAAAGTATGTAGCAGTAAATATTTAAATTCATTGTATTTTTTTATTTCTGGCGTTTGTCTTGCGATGTGATCTGAGCGTGTCCCATTTCTTAGGGAACGACGACGATAAAAAGAAAAAATAAGAGTTTGCAGGACAATTCTCTTAACAGACGCTCATTTATAATGCACAATATACGAGATAACCACAAGAGAATTCTTAAGAGGGGGGTGGTCCCTGCCAATGTACTACCACTCAGTTCACCCACCTACGCAGATACGCCAGTAGAGAGCCAGGGAGCCCAGACAGCCCAGGAAGCCCAGGCTGCAAATAACCCCTTAGAGGCCTCGTCAGCCGCCTCACCAGAGCCTTCTCCAGCCGTCTCTCCGCCCCCGGAGAACAACAGCCCTCAGAAGACACCACCAGCAAGCAATACGGCAGACAACACACCATCATCGTCATCCACACCATCTTCTTCTTCTACCCCGTCATCCTCATCCTCCCAATCATCCTCGCCATCAAGCCAGGATTCTAGCCCTTCGGTGTCATCAGATTCCAATACTGACGATCCAGTGTCATCCTCTGAAAAGGCTCCAAATAACTCAATCTCAAGCTCACCAGAGCATGCTAATGCAAGCTCTTCAAATGGAATCTCTGGTGGTGGTATAGCTGGTATTTGCGTCGGTATAGCCGCATTATTGGCCATCCTCGCCCTCATTTTGTTAGTAATAATGAAGAGACGCAAAAGACAGACAAAGACTCAACAAAGAAGCTCTAGAATGCAGTTCATGGGCAATAGAGCAGCTGTCGCACAGTCTAACGCTAGTTTCGGCGGTGGACCATTTGTAAACGATGAGAATGTTGCACAGCCAATTCCCCAGGTTCCAGTTGGAGCTGCACCTGGTGCTGCTGGAGATATCCCTGAACGCTCATCTACTTTCATACCTATGCCAGTGAGTGGAAAGTTTTCAAAGCCTACTTATTGTCTTACAATACCACAGATTGCTATCACACAAGGACAGGAAGCTACTGCTACTACTCAATTCGTACCAAGTCTCCCAGATGAAGTCATGCTCAGTCCAGGCGATAAAGTCAAGATAATAAAGGAATGGGATGACGGATGGTGCTCTATCCAACACCTCTCTAATGGCGTCGAGGGTGTCTGTCCTAAAGAAGTTCTCGGAGTGATGAGCCAAGCGGACGACTTTGCCGATACGCTCTCGGAATTCAACAAGAGAGAGTCACTTTACAATCCAAACGCGGATAAGAGAAGATCCTCGTCACTAGTGAACAGCCAACAGAAGCAGCAACTCGGAGAACTCCTTTAGGTTTTTTATACCACATGGAATGGACTTTTATTTGTATTTTCTTCAAAACACTCTTCTCTGACTTATTTTTTACCCTTATAAGTTGATTTTAAATATGCCTATCTTTTGTTTTACTTTTTCATAATACATACTCAGCTTTTCATTTCTTTTTATTTGTTTCACTTGTTTCACTTCTTCCGTCATCACGTCATATGTTAGGTGGGTGGCTTATCAGACGAGAGTGAGAATACTAATAGCGTAGTCGTTGGATTAACTGGAGGAATTTCGTTCGTTATTTTTTATAACGTCTACTATAGCTTATATACCCACAGTACAGGCAAATCAACAGTTTCGCAGAGACTACAAAATGAGCACAAGATAAAGGTTATAGACATGGATCTAGTCGCTAGACAAGTCGTAGAACCTGGTACGCCAGCACTTCACAAGATCGTCGAACGTTACGGTGAGAGAGTACTCAAATGGGATCCTCATACAAAGAAGAATGTTCTCGATAGACCTGCACTTGGTAGAATTTTATTTGCTGATAAATCCGAAAAGAAATGGATCGAGGGGGTTCTTCATCCTGTAATATTAAAAAAGACAGCATGGGAGGTAAGCAAGGCATATCAAAGGGTGTATAACATTAACGAATTATAGGTTTTAAAAGCTTATATCACACTCACACGTGTCGTCGTACTAGACGTGCCCTTATTATTTGAAGCAAGTTTACACAAGTATATTGGCATATCCACGCTCGTCTATTGCCCTCCGAGTGTACAACTGGAGCGACTGATGATAAGAGATGGCATTACCCATGAAGAAGCTGCCAATAAGGTTAAATCACAGATACCCATCGATGAAAAACTTCAGCTCTCCGATGAAATCATCTACAACGATAAGACTAAGCAAGATACATTCACTCGTATAGACGAAGTTGTAGAGGGATGGTATAGGCGGACGAGCTGGTGGTACATCGCTCAATGGGTTTGTCCTCCGTTAGCTGCGATACAAGCTGCTTGGATCATCTATAGTAGACGGCAAAGAGTTGTAAAAGTCAATAAATCAAAGTAAAAGACGATTTATTGTAATTTTAAATAGCAAATAGTTCTATGCATACTCCTCAATAAAGTTCTTCACTGTGTCTATCAACTTGAGCGTTGGTTTGCTACCCTCAAGCCCGCCTTCATAGTCGTGTTTGGCATCTGGCACAACTGTGCTTAGTTTGACACCACCTTTGCTTGAATCTTGCATGCGTTTTGCTAAGCTGTTCTTGTCAACATACTCCGGTACAAATTGATCTGCACCGCTAAATATCAGCGCAAGAGGTGTCTTAACTTTACTGAAATTCTCTTCGAATGTGCTCGATGGGAGTGTGCTTGTGAAATAATCATCTTGACCACTGTAGGCTTTCGGTCAGAAAAAGTAAATAAAAGTGGTTATGACCAACCCTTCCGCAAATAAAGAGAAAAATCTATACGCTGTGATGGGCGTAGCAAACCACTTACAGGCCTCTCTTGGCATGGCCTCCTCTTGACGACCCTCATCAATCATCTTGCGTGCAAGTGGAATGTATGACTTTATTGTGTCATCAATTGCTTCCCTATCACTTACAGGAGCCTGACAGATGGCTGCTTCCACGCCTTCTCTTTCACCATCCGAGATTAAATAGTGGAGAACATCTTGTGAGCCTGTACTGTGACCCATTATGACAACTTTCTTCTTACTACAAGGAGTGTCAGTAGGGAGACTCTAAAACGCGCAAGGAGTATTAAGGGGGTGGTTCTAAAGTCCATACCTCTTAATAATCCTACTCCTACGCCCACTCACCCCTGCTTGCGTAGTTCTGCGACTGCATTTGAGATTTCACTTACATCCCGGTCGAGTGAGCCATGAGCGAAACCATATCCAGATGACGAAGTTAATAATTGAGCTACACCCCATCCAGATGTCTTCAACGTTTCGCTGAGTGGTTCGACGTATGGCACACTGAGTAGTGTATTTGTGAGACCAGCGATGAAGACAAGAACTTTGTCAGACGATATATCACCACTGAGGAACATCGGCAGCGGTCCTATTCCGAGTTCATTTGGGTTGGCATATTGAATAAGCTTTCCGTCCATTGATGATGTAATCGTTGTTTTAAAAGGCAATACATAATCCTGTCTGACAGTAAAAAATAAAAAACTTTAAAATACTATTAATAAATAAATACATGATCAGGTTGGTGTTGGTATGACAGCATGCATCCCGTAGACTGCATCACGGACTGTGTAGTATATATCACCATCACCTATCAAACTCGACGTCATGTTTAATTCTCCCTTGCTGTTTTTAGAAATAGCAACCGCGCCTTCTTCACTGTTCATTTCATTCCAACAGACAAGCACACCTTCACCACCGAATTCCGCACTCAATCCTAATCCAACTAGTTTAGCCTTGAGGGATGTTAACTTCATATCACCAATGTAGAGCGACGTTGGCACATTTGCAGTAGTCTCTTGCGCAGCTGACGTAGCAACCTCAAATGTCGGCACGAGTGCTTCTTCGTGATAGGCCATTTTACCAATAGCGTGACCAACAACAAAGTCCTCAAACGGTGCCATATGTACGTTATTCACTAGGCTATCACCCAAGGTGAATGTGTAACTGTGAGTATGTTCACCAATCTTAATCGTCTCGCCCATGTTCGGTACGTAGATGTCCTTCGTCATGGCCGATATAGCCTCGAAGGCGTTGATGAGGGAGTTTGATGACGTTTGAGTGCCTCCTACGAGAATCTAAAAGAGTATTAGTTTGTAATATATGTGTTAGTTACGAACATACCATCTTCCTTGGATTCAACCGAGGCATAATGTTCTTTATAGCTCTGCTATCGTTGAGACCCTCCAAATCGATATACATAACCTGGCAGTTCACTCCAACTTCTACATTCTCGCTAATGTACTTCGATGGTGGTTCAAGAGGTGTTGCATCGGCTTCTTCCTCCATCTTTCTTCTCTTCGCCTCGTGTTCTTGATCTTGCTCGATGGCTTGTCTTTCTAGTTCCCTTCCTCTACTAACCCAACTCTCGGCATCAATTACCTCACCATAGCTGTCCATCTTGCGCTTTATATCGTTGAATGGAAACATTCTAAATCTTGGAGCAGACCCTTGTGCAGACTTGAAGAAAGACGTTGCACCTCTAGTTGAATGTCCTTTAAGGTAAATATCATAACTAATTTGCTGTAATCCATTACCATCTTCCTCCTTCTGTTGTTCTTCCTTTTCAACGACTTTATCGTCTTCATCTGAACTAGAGTCACCTTCGAAGTCATCCTCCTCATCGTCTTCCTCTTGTGCATCAGCTTCCATCATTCGGCGTCTTCGTGAGTCTGCCGCCTGTCTTGCAGCTTCTTGCTCCCTGTTTATACGCTCAGTGGCTTGATAGGCTTCTAATTCTTCACCAAGGAGGGGTACCTTGCTGTGCTCTGTTATTGGAATGTTCCAATCACCTTGCACGGCTTCACCGAGTTTACCACTACCCCATTTATCATTCTGCTTGCCGTTCCACCTATCGAAAAGGTCTCGGGCAAGAGAACCAGGTGCACCACGAGACGTCAGCACAATCGCATTACCTGGGTTATTTGAAAAACTATGGAATAACCTACGTGAACCGCCATACGACATCGAATACGGTACAGCGAGAACAAGTTTAGGCGTACCAGGATACGCCGCCTCAAGGGCATCGACAGATGTGAATATATTAAGCGTTTTGAAGTCAAGTACACCACGGTTCTCTTTGTACCTTCGTTCAGCCTCTTCGCGGGAGTTATCACCTGCTGCTGTGGCCCCACCAAAGAATTCCATTAATCCTCGAACGAATTTGAGCATATCAGTGCCAGTGTTGCTAATTAAACAAAGTGGTATCCTGAATGAAGGGTCCTTGTCCCGAATGTAGGTCCAATGTTGGTCTAACAAAACGAGTAGTTCTAAAATACGTGAAGTAGGATCGCATGGAAGGAGCAAGGAGTTTCCGCTCTGGAGGGTTCTATTTATTATGTCTACTGGGTGTTAGCTAGGTTGCAACAAAGATGTACTCTACACACCTAACAATGCTGCGTCTCTATCTTTACGCTTCGCATTGACGCAATCTCCACGCTCGCTGTCTGTAATAACTAATCCTGGTCTGACGAGCTGCTCATGGACTGTCAAACCTCCTTGATCGCCCCGTATGAGTGCCGTACCATCTAAATGCCTCTCTTTCATGTGATTTATGCCAACAGCATAGAGGATGGTGCCTACGGATGGTGCACGAATTTTCCAGAGCGTACCACCGAGGGTATGTCCAGACGAGTATGCTGTTATCGTCACACCACGTAACTTTCCGTATAAATGCTGAGGCTGATGGTATCGAACATCTTTGACGGATGTCCAGGCTGCTCTGTTTTCCTCTCGCGTCGGTACACACCAGAGCTCGTCGTCGTTGTGTAGCCCTTCGATATCACGTTCACCTCGCCAACCGATGATGTCTTCTAGAGTGCTCAACCTCGCGAGTTCTTTAACAGGAAGTGAGCAATAAGCAGGGCATTTTAAACCATAATGTGTGTAAGCGTAGGCGTAGAAACCGCTGTGTTTTGTAGAAGCGTGAGATAGCAGCACCAGATCGATTGTAGGTGCAATTCTAAATTTCTAGTGTGAGATTAACTCATTAGAAATATACTCGATACTCACTCCCGTAGTTTCTTCTCATAGTAGAATGCACTCTCATCATTTGCTTCCCAATCTCGTGAACCACAATCTAGCAATATTCTAGCGTCTTCTATTTCTAACAAATAGCAAAATGGTTCTCCGGTATTTCGTTCCTCTGTGTTAACCCTCCCTGAACCTGCAAGAGGTGTCACCGTGATAGCCATCTTGGTTGTAGAGATACAAGGTATTGATTAGAGATATAACAGTATAATATTTTAGTGATATGTTATTAGTTAATGTCCCTAGTTTATTGCTTCTTCACTATCTACCACGATGTGCTTCAACAATGATAGCGGTGTGTAGTTGAGAAGATACAATACAGTACAGTGTATTTTGATATACATACCATCATCATCGATAATAACTCTTATCTGAGTGCAACCGAGGAGACAAAGAAGGTTATCCTAAATGACATACAACGATTATCCTATTGTCTCCTATCGAGTCTATAGATCTCGTTCTATTAGGATAAGCACTGTTATTATATCATCAATTAGTAGCTCGTTGGTTCGATGCTTAACGTTCGTCTACGCACTACCCAGCTTATCGAACTACATAAGCCAATTCACGATCAGAATGAGTACAGCTTGTCGCAATAGTTGGTATATCCTGTCGCTCGATTTATAAGAAGATATTTTTACTATCTGACGCTTTAAGTCAATGTCCTCCTGGCGATGGACTGATGCTCCTGGCACGGTTAGATAAGAGAATATGCCACACTAGCTATGTGTATAGCCATATTTCCACTGTTCGGTGTCTTTCTTCTTATAAAGCCTTTCCGTGACACACTTTGACTTATTCTAAATAGATTCGTTCATAGGATCCGGCGAAGGAGCAAGGTGCAATGAGAGTAGTGATTGAATCGTTCAGTCTGACGTAGCCCCCTAGTAACATAGCAGGACATCCTTCCTCGCATCCCTCAATCTCGTTAGGTGAGATTAAGTGTGACCCATTGAAGTAAGTAGCACCGAGTATCGATTCTTGTTGATGACAACCGCGTAGAATTTTGTTCGCGTCGAAGTTTGGAATATCAGGTTTAGGGTGACTTTCTAAATACATGTTCGAGACCTGAAATGAAGAAGTTGGAAGAAGTTCGATGATTTTATACTTTTATATAAAATCTGCATCCTTTCGTTACGTTAATGTAATTGTCCGCATGTTGCCCTGGCTTAGTATAGTACCTGTGTGATGTTTTGAAACAAGTCACCGGATTAATAACATAAAATTATGAGAGTGAAGATGGTGTATCTACCTAAAGACGTGACAGGTATGGTAAAAAAACAGATATCGTTTCTAATAGTCGTCAACTCCTGGCCAAGGTGCTAATTCTGAATAATAAAGAAAGAGAATGTTGTTGTTCTTATATTTTCTTCATGTATAGACAATACACACAGAAGAACTGTTATAATATAGAGCATTTCCTACTTCCCATGATGCTCCAAGAAGATTACACTCTCCCCAGTAAAAAATATCAGCTGTCTTACTTTCATCTACATGGCTTATGCAGACGGATAGGACTACCATATTCTCATTGGTGATATCGTGGGTGATTTTGTAAGCTGTGGCACTCGCATGACCAATTTAATGAAAGCCGGGAGCCTGTTCTCTGTATGTGGCTTGATCATGACTAATCCATTGGTAACATGATACCTGAAATTACACTTGAAGACCCTTACTTAACCTGACGAGACAAGTGATGACCAGGCCATCATGGATAAAACTGGAAGTATCGAGAATGTTAACTTCAACAGACGAAACTTCTATAATAGTTATTTTTGCTAGTATTAACCTCATTTCTGGCTTTGGGTTTAAAAAAGTATTGATATGTTTGACAGCGCCAAGGTAGAAGATCTACTGGTTTGGATATTGAGAATGGTTTGTTTAGTTCTAATTCTGTTGGAGCCAAGGAGTTGTGTGAAGATCAGCACAGAAACGGAGTAGCTTACGCTAGCTTGTAAAAAGGCCAACTTTGTTGTTTTCGTTCTCGTGTTATATTGCCTTTGTGCAATGATGACATCACGTAAGATTGCTTCAACATCGACACATATGAATTCTAGGCATGTAACAAGAGAAGCCATAAAGTATGCTTCATCAGTTAATAGAAATTTTTGAACCAATTAAGGGAACATGTGGCTTTGCTGGTCCATCCTTGGAGACCTACAAATTTTACTGGCTCTGTCATCGTAAAAACTTATAGATCATCGTGATATTCCTCAGATAACGGGTTTAAGTATAACACAAATCAAAAGAGTATTTTACAGGTGATAATATATTAATACGAGTTTGATACGACTCAGTCTTATTTTCGTTAGTTGTATAGTGTTTAAAATGAATACAGGACACTGTTTTACTTTCGTAGATATATTTTCTATTAGACCTAAAATACTCAGACCTTGCTATTCTTCACAGAGCATTAAAAGTGAACACTTGTACTGTTAGAAGAGATAACAGGAGAAGATAAATGGACCAATTATGACTATGATTCATTGAAATTGCAGATGAAGACTCCCTATATGAAATTTGATCAAAACCTACTATACCGATACATTGTGTGATACCATTGTAGTGTCCATCAGAAGCTGCGTAACGGATTATGTTACCGTAGTCAGTTCCTTTACAAAACACATCGTCACATCCACCAGTTAGATTGTGACTTAAGATATGAGTACCATTGAATACATTTGGTCCATTTGCAGTCAATGCGCCAATGTCACGAAGAAAACATCTACCATCATCAATTGTATTTTCGAAATCAGGACGCTGACCTAGAAAATATGCTTTTGTCATTACCAGGAAAGTATTTCGAAGTTAAAGACGGCACGATCAAACTTGTAGGTCAAATAATAAAATGACGTTTATCACAGGTACATGTCGAATTTTTATTCGGCGGACATATCTGGGCAGACGCGGACAAACTTTTATTTGAGAACCTCAACTTTTGCACAGATGTGATTATTCAGAACCTTTTAAAGGTAATAAAAAAGCAGTTTCGTGAGATGATACAAAACCTTGATCGATTTTTGGGGTTCTTCCTTTTTGATCACGGTTACGTGTATTTATTAAAAATTAAATACTCAAAAATATTAGATTTTCCGATTTCAGGTTGAAGCGCTTGATTCATAATTGTCTGCATTATTTGAACTAATCTGTAATGTAACGTATTAGCGATGACAATGAGTATTTGTTAGGGCCAGGAACCGCTTTTAACATAACATCCCTGGCGTTATGCGTGTAGTAATATCTCGTCATATCCACCGGTACATATGCTGTAGTTACACCTTTAATTTATGCACTAGTGTATCGAACATTCATAAGTAAAAGTTTATCATTATTGTACAGAATGCTTGTTGAATTTCTTTTGTGACGAAGAAAAACAGCAACCAACCTCTTGTACATTTAAAAAAAATCTGTGAGCTAGTAAATCAGATAATAAAAATGAGAATATCTCCTAATTGTTCCGGGAGTTTAGCAGTAAGAACTTTAGCAAAATTAGATGCATGTTATAATATACGAAATATAGGGTAAACGACGAAAGCAAGACCAAGATAGTGAAGATCTGCAATAAGGCAAACTGACGTGTTTATGTGGGCGTACTTAAACATATCGGTACTACCTGTTGAACCAACCTTGGCTATGTCCCCCAAGAATAATTGCAGCACCACTCAGAACTGTAGTTGAAGCATCCACTAAACACCTCAATGATTCCGCTTCTGAACCAGCGCAACTGACGATCGTATCGCCTCCTTTGATTACAAAGACACCAGCACCCCATGTAGCCAACCAAAATCCCATATCACCAACCCATAGAGACATTACGACTGACGATAAAGCAATAATAAGACCTAAAGTGATTTTCGGAAATAGTAGCTGCTTTAAATGTGAGGTCATGATAGTTCAGATATACTTCCGATGGGCGATAAATAATTTCTCAACTACTTTTACTTGACCGATTTTATTTTTTTTCAGCTAATTAATCCCTGTTCCTGACGTCCGCTATACCTTCTGCAGTAGTAAAAATATTGCCAGTAATCTGGTGGATTGAAGTAAAAAACTGATAAACCCAGACAGGTGATTTTTCAGTTCAAATTTTTCAATATAAAAAGTCTTCTGCAAGGCAAATCTTGTCAGCGGACAAATAGGATCAATCAATTAAACCGAGGGTCCCTAATAACTACTAAATTGTATCATATTTAGATAGCTTATCATTTATTATATAAAAGAATACATTACATTAATACCATCGTATCATTGAAACTATTTGTTTTGAATATAGGCCCAATGAAGTAGTCGTAATTGTCATCATATTTTTGAGACCTATCAATGCTCGTTGTATAGCAAAAATGGTACTCTATGACCTGGAGAATTCTTTAAATAAAATGACCTTACTTAGTTGCGCTAACTTCATTTACTGGAGCTTGAAACACTGGTATCATATAATTGGGGCATGGTCTCTGTCGTTCAATTAAAGCCAAGTTGTCGTTCCTTACGTTTGTCAGCATACCCTTTATAGTACGTTGCCCCGTTACGAAATGGCCAGTTATTACTAAATGTAATCCAAGTAATAACAAACCCATCTTCGAAGGTTCCTTTGGTATCACACATGAGGAATGCGCCAAATACAAACGCCCACGATATTGCTGTGATGATGTATATAAGTTTGACATTGATGTCTAACCAATATAATACATTGAAAATTTTACCAATTATACGTTATTTGTTGCTTTCTGCAACAAGCATGCCAAGTGAGAACAATTCGTGTATCCTTACAAGGGGTTTTTTTTTACCTTGAGACTTTTTATTTCACTCAGTATTCTTAAAAAGCATCGATTCTTAAGGTATAATTTAAATTATCCCATAACAAGGCTAAAAGAATCCGACTAATAAAATAAAAGAATGGTTAATTTATTTGTAGCCGATCACGGTCCTTTTCAGCGGACAAGTAGAATCAACTAATGAACTGATTGTCCTTAGTAACTGTTATTTTGTATTGTTTCTAGATAAAAGCAGCTAAACTGTTCGCTAAAAGGTAAACCGAAGTAATCGTATAAATGCTTATCATATTAATTTAATGGTTGTAAAAAGCAGATTCCTTCAAAGCACCTGTGAATATTGGTAGGCTAACTTAGAAACTAACATTAACCAAAAATAACTATAGCATGGGAGCAACATGGTATGACGAAATCGCCAGAATGGTTCTATCCTTAATTAAAAATGGGATTAAGAATGGTCAAAGAATCAAAAGTGGTATAATTTTGCGTTTAGTCTCTGTCATATTGGAGTGTCATACATTAGCATCCGGACTTGAATAAGATTGTCTTAATTTTTTGTACTGGATAAAAATTTAAAACAACAGCTTTGTGTTAAATTGTGATGAAACAGCTACTAAAAAATCCTTACAGCTATGGGGTCTTTTGGTACTAGCAATTAAAAGTTGTAAGTGACTTATGTCACATTTAAAGTTTGGCATAATGCAATGAGTGAAGGCTACCTCCAGTAAACAATTCCAGAATATCATGTCCTGTACATACATGGTTTAAAATGAATATCATCATGTCAATAGATCTACAGTAATTGAAGACTCTTTAGTGTGTTACGAAGCGCACGTGAAAATTTTTCGATGATCATATCAACCTCTTCTTTGCTGACATTAAAGGGTGGAGCAATTGAAGTGTAATCTCCGATGCCCGAAAATGATAAATCGTCATTGGGAGGTGTTCCAGGCACAGCGACAGCCTGTTTAGGTTACAAGAGGTAGTATGGAAGCATATTATCCACTTACCAGGAGATTTTCTTGATAACAAAAAATAGGAAAGAAGCCAGCTATTTTGCCTACGAACTCAAGACTAAATTCTATACCCCAGAGAGTACCACCACCTAGAATATTAATTAGTTTGTGCCTTATAGGTAAACTCAACTATTACCGCGTATGTCAGCAACAAAAGGTGCCAAATCAGAATCTTTCAAACTTAATTTCAATTTCTTTTCGATATAAGGACCTATTGCATTAACATTCTCAAGGAGGTTCTCCGATTTGATTAACCTTTGAACCGCCAGCGCAGCTGTACACGAAAGAATATGATTTGAGTAAGTATGACCATGCCTTAGCCAGTTGCCATTGATTTTAATGCCATCAGAAACTTTCTGACTAAAAAGCAGAGCAGCTATAGGTGCGTAGCCACCACCGAGACATTTTCCTATGGTCTGTAAATCAGGCCTTACAGCCCTATCTTTTCCCCCTAAACTTTGCCAAGCGTGGGTTGTACCAAGTCTCCCCTGTCCACACAGAACTTCGTCGTAGATCAAGAGTGCGCCATATTTATCGCAAATTTTACGCACTCCTTCAAAATAGCCATCGGGAGCCTTTACTATACCCAATCCGGCACCAGCAATTGGCTCCGCAATGAATGCACAAACTGTATCAGGTCCAAGCTCTTGAAACTTATCGTCCAATTCCCGAATCAGTGATGCTACATAGGCTGCATCACCACCAGCTTTGGCGGCGTTGCGGAACGGATACACTGCAGAGACTCTATGGAAGTGCTCTTTATCGTAGAGATCATTGAATGGTGCGGTATAAGGGTTACCACCAGTGAGTGATAACGTCGAAATTGTATCGCCGTGATAAGACCGTTCACGTGCTATGAATTTTACTCTTTGTGGCTCATTCTTTTGGAAGAAGTATTGTTTAGTGACTTTCATTGCTGCTTCTACACTTTCTGATCCACCATTGTAAAATGTTGCAGCGTTAAATGCACCATCACTGTCCTCCACCAATAGTTTTGCAAGCTCTTCAGCTGGCGAGTTTGATACGCTCATACTCCATAAGAATGTCAGTTTTCCGATTTGCTCTTCGATAGCACGGATTACAGTTGGATGACAATGTCCTACCGCTGTCACTAGCGCACCTCTATAGGTAGAAATTAGACTAAGTCTTTGAAAGAATGTGCTGACATACCCACAAGCATCGATGAATACATTTCCGTCTTCTAGTGTGATATAAATTCCTTTGGCCTCTCTGGCAATAGGAGGTTGGATTGGGATTCTGTGTAAAATTGAACTTGTCATAGCTATAATGATTACTAGAGTGTTTAAAAAAGACCTATCACGCTTTAAGTACTATCGGTTGGTTCCTTGAAATTTTTTATGGATTCGCATAATGATGCGGTACTATCTCTAGAATACCCTCATTTTAAACTTAAATTCAAGTGGTCCGCAACTTAGCTGTAGTTTCTAGATCTTGCGTCCTCAACGGTAGAGCGTGATTGAAACCGCCCTAGTGGGGTTCCTGCAGTGAAGAACCTTAATAACTACTGGTAAACCATAAACTGCACAGCATTCAGGTATCAGAATGCATATTGTCAACGTAGGCGGAATTAACGTGATTCTATTGCACATCCATCGTATCGTTTACCCTTGAAATTTCTCTAAACATTCTCCTTGACTAGTTTGATAATACCTTCAACCAATGTTACAAAACTTGGCACTGTTATTAATCAGTATTGCTTGCATTATACCAATTAATGTTTTATGGCAATTGGTAAGAGCATAGCTGAAAATTTATAAATCTAACTGTATTTCATCTTAGCTACCAAAGAAAAACACTTCTGCACCACCACTAGTGTTTCATTGGCTGCCTTTCATTGGATCAGCATTAGATTACGCAATCGACCCTCTTGAGTTCTATAGGTAAATGTGCATTTCATGAAAATACACAATAAACCTGACAAAGTGATTAGACGTAACCAAGAGAGGTATGGTGATGTATTCACGTTTATCCTCTTGGGTAGACCGATGACGGTAGTTCTTGGAACGAAAGGAAATAAAGCTTTATTTGCTTCAAGCGCTACTAAACTGTCAGCAAGCGAAGCGTACACAAATTTGACCTCACCAGTATTTGGTAGCGGTGTTGTGTATGATTGTAGCCACTCAACATTTATGTCTCAGAAGAAGTTTATCAGATCAGGATTGAGCGTTACACAATTTAGAGCATACGTTAGTATGATAGTTGATGAGGTGGAACTATTCATGAAGAATAATTTGAATGGTCTATCAGAGGGGAAGATACCTGCATTTGAAACACTAGCACAGTTAACACTCCTTACATCAGCAAAAACACTTCAAGGACACGAAGTCAGAAAGGCTTTTGATGAGAAATTATTATCTTGCTTATACCATGATCTAGACAAAGGGTTTACCCCGATAAATATGATATTACCAGGCTTACCACTCCCAGTTAATAGGAGAAGGGACGTTGCCAATAAAGCGGTTAGTGATATGTTTGTCCGCATCATTCAAGCTAGACGAAAGAACCCCTTACCAGAAGAGGAATACGATATGATTTCAACACTCAATGAAAAGCAATACAAAGATGGCACTTTATTACCTGACAACCATATTGCACATTTACTTATAAGTTTATTGATGGCTGGACAACACACCTCAAGTTCAGTTTTATCATTTGCAATGCTTGAACTAGGTAGAAGACCTGATATTTGGGATGCTTTGTTGAAAGAGCAAAAAGAAAATTTGAGCATTCATAGCACTGACGATGATATTAATGGCAACGGTTGTCAACTGAAACCATTAGAATATGAAGATTTTGAAAAATTACCATTACTTGGAGCTGTACTTAAGGAAACACACAGATTACATGGACCAGTTCATTCGGTTATACGTAGAGCTTTGACTGATTTTGAGTATATCGACGATAATGATCGTGCTTTCATTATTCCAAAAGGCCATAATGTTGTTGCTAGTCCACTTTACACTCAAAGATCACCAGAGTTTTGGAAGAACGCAACGGATTTTGATCCATATCGCTGGTTCAAGAACGACGTTTACAAGGAAAGTGAAGAAGATATCAAAGTCGACTACGGTTTTGGAATGACAAGTGACCCGAAAGAATCACCATATATACCTTTTGGTGCTGGTAGCCATAGATGTATTGGTGAACAAGTGAGTACTTTAACTGAAATCATTGAATGATGTTTAACTGGTTTAGTTTGCAACGTTGCAATTGATGGTAATCTTATCTACCTTTGTTAGAAAGTTGGAAATCAAGACCGAAGGAGAAATGCCAAATCACAATTATCGCACAATGATCATCTCTCCTCTAAGTCCAGACAATATTATATATCGTACACGTAAATTCTGATCATGTAAAAGTGACGCATTACATAACTTAATCTAGTTTAGGTAAATTTAGGAGGAAAGCTGTTGTTCCTTAAACATGGCATAGTAGAATCCACGTTTACTGATGAGTTCAGAGTGTGTACCTTTTTCCGCAATTCCGCCGTTATGATAGACGTAAATAACATCGGCATTCTAAACATTTTGTAAGTAATCTAAGTATTGCTTATTGTTTCAGACATACCTTGATAGATGCAAGTCTATGTGCAACAGTCACTGTTGTCCTGCCACGTGAAGCTATCTCGAGAGCGTTCTGAACTACTTTCTCTGACTCAGAGTCAAGGGCCGATGTTGCTTCATCCAAGAGTAAAATTTTCGGATTCCTGATAAAAGCTCTTGCGATCGCAATTCTTTGTTTTTGTCCTCCCGACAAAGAAAGACCACGACCACCAACATCAGTTTTATAACCATCTGGTAAACGCTCGATAAAATCGTGAATGTTGGCAGCTTTGCAAGCCTCTATCACATCACTGTTATTTTATTAGTTGTGGATTGACTGTAAAGATATGCCTTGCCTTTCTAAAACATCATTTACGTTTTCGCTTTGTGAACCTATAGCAACGTTATAATGAATTGAGCCACTGTAAAGCGTTGGTTCTTGCGATACGAGTGCAATGTTTTTTCTATAATCCTTCACGTTGAATTCACGAATATCGGTCCCATCTATCGTAATTTTGCCAAACTGAACATCATAGAAACCTTTACAAGATGTTAGAGGTTATTGTTTCAACAGATTTTAACTCACGTTCGAGTAATTGAATAGTAGAGCTTTTTCCGCATCCAGACGCACCGACAAGAGCAGCTATTTGACCAGGTTTGACGTCGAGGTCGACACCAGAAAGAACTTGTACTTCAGGGCGAGTAGGGTATTTGACTTGGTATTGTTAACTGGAATTTTGAATATAACAAGACTAAACCTACAAAAGACATTCTCAAACCTAATGTGACCTGTTATATTATTTGCTTCAGATTTTGCAGTTGCATTGGTATCAATAAGTGGTTCATAGTCAATGATATTAAGAGCTGCTTCTGCAGCACTCTTACTTTTGGTTAAGTCGCTACAGTAAGAAATAACCATCCCAACTTCAATAGACGCAAATATCACAGAAATAAGAACAATGAAAAAGTTCCTTGTAGTATATTCCAAATTAGCTAATAATCGTGAACCATACCAAAATGCAAGAGCCATAACTAAGAACTGAAGGCCCTGTGATATGGCATAAAATATGTGTGATATTAGTGCGTTACGTGAGGATGATTTTATAACACCATCGACTGTGTCATCATATTTTTTACTTAAGAAGTCTTCACAAGTAAGAGACGCTACGGTCCTTATTGCAGTTGCAGCTTCAGCAGCTAAAGATGATGACTTGGAGTAAGACTTTTTGTTCCGCTCTTCTCTCTGAACGACGAAATAGAGCTGTGCAAATCCTGCACAAAGTAGTAATGGTATACATGCGATGCAAACCAAGGCTAATTTCCAACCATAACATAAAGCAATAATCATACCTCCGACCAATGTGACAAGGTTTGAAAGAATAGTGGCGAGAGTCATACCTGCAAAGTTATTGATCTAAAGAGAAAGTCATTTAACACCCTTCTAACATCGTAAAGTTTCAAACGTACTTTTTGTGGTCCATCACTGACGTAGTTAAGTATTTTACCTATTGAGTTTTCACTTTTGTCGAAGTAGCTTACATCTTTCAATAACAAATTCTCAAATGATGCCATACGAAGTTTATAGGAAAGGTTTGCTGCTGTATGCATACAACCCCAGTTTGAGATACCAAATGTAAAGAATGAAACAATTGCAATAGCCGTGAAGAAAAGTGCTTGTCTATTGCCATCATTACGAAGATCTGAATCGTTATCTGCTTGAAAGACTTCAATTGCACTACCAAATATGATACTGAGCACTGGATAACACATACCCGACCCGGCACATGCGATAAAAGCAATAATATAGATTAACCAGTCATTCTGGTTAAGCTTTCCTAGTCTCATAATGATTCTGAACAATCCGTATTTTTTGTCTGTAGTGTCCAGAATGATTTCATTACCGTCTTTTCTGACAAGTTCTTTCATATCTGAAGATACACTACCTTTTTCATCTTCTTTAGAAAGCACCTGACTGGGTAATATCATCTGTGGTTTACTTGAATCCTGGTCCAAATTTTGCATTGCTACAAGTCCAGCATATATGCCATCTTGAATTTGAATGAGATCATCATGTGTACCTTGCTCAACAATTGTTCCTTGTTTCATTACGAGAATAGAGTCAGCATTCTAAAAGAAGAGCTTAGATGTTGATGTTAAATATACGAGATAGGTTCTCACTTTGATTGTAGAAAGACGATGAGCAATGGAGATGGTGGTTCTTCCGGTTGAAGCATTATCTAAAGCTTTCTGTACTACGTTTTCAGATAGTGTGTCTAGTGCAGATGTTGCCTCTATTTTAGATCAAAAGCTTAGGAATGTTACATCATTAAAAAGCTAGCTTACCATCAAGTATGAGAATTTTCGGATTAGATACTATAGCTCTAGCGATAGCGATTCGTTGCTAATTTTGCATGATTAAAAGGCGGCAAATTACGTAAGATGTCTTACTTTCTGACCACCTGAAAGAAGGAATCCACGATTACCAACCTGAATAATGTTACGTTTGAATTACATACAGATCTGGCTTCAAACTTACATCCGTTTCATAACCTTCAGGTAATTCACATACAAAATCGTGAGCGTTTGCTTTTTTGCATGCTTCTTGCACAAGTTGAAACTTGACATCCGCTGATTTATTTTCAAATTCTGTTCCAATTAGACCATATTCAACGTTCTCTTTAATTGAGCAACTAAATAAAACCGGTTCTTGTCCCACATAACCTATTTGCGAACGTAACCATTTTAGACTATAATCGTCAATACTTTTACCATCAAGAGTAACTGAACCGGATTTTGGCTTGTAGAATCGCTCTAAAATTGATACTACAGTACTTTTGCCGCTACCGCTACTTCCAACTAATGCGATAGACTTGCCTGGTAGTATATCCACAGAAAAACCTTTAAGGACAGTAACAGATGGTCGACTAGGGTAAATAAAGTCAACGGCGTCAAATGCGATATGACCTAAAAGTGTGTCTGTACTTGGTCTTAAGCCTTCATCAGCTCTTGCAGAGATAGCATTATCGTCTTCAATGGTTGGAAAGATATTCGCAGCAGCATTTTGAGCCAGAGCGAATGCTATGATATTGTTAGAAGATTTTACTACTCTGATGAACTTACCTTGCATATGTGTCGGTGCCATTGTGAGTGCAAATGAACCAATGACTACGCAAAAGAAGACAGCTATGACTGTACCAGCTTGTGTATATCCCCATATGGTAAGTGTAATACCGAACCAGAAAGCCAAAGCTATGCAAGATTCATTAGTGAAGGCGTTTGTGATGATATATAAACCAACCGTAAGCACTATACAAGGGTCGTGTTAAGGGAGCTCTATGATAAATAGCTAAACTCACCTGTTAGAAGTAAAATAAAACCCGCTCATGGAAATACCCCAAACAATAGCATTGAGGAGATTATTATTTTTTACTTCGGAAGCATGTTTACCAAACAATTGATTTAACTGCTTTTGGTAGTTCAGTGAATGAGCATTTCGTATTGATGATAAAGCCTCCTCAGCAATAGAAGAAGCCTTCGATTGACCTTCAAGTGCTCTAGATTGATACTTTGAAGAGAACATTTCTGATGCAGTTCCAACTATCATGATAACCGGAAAAATTGCTGCTGTCACAAGTGTCAATCTCCACTCCAAAATAAAACCAATAACGAAAGCTGCTATAAACGTCGAGCAGCTCATTATAACCAATGGTACTTTTTGTGATATACCATCTTGAAGTAATAAAGTTTGAGCTTGAATCCTATCGACAATTTCACCAGCACCAATGTTATCGAAATATGAAATATCTTGATGTAAAATACTTTTAAAGTACTCTTTTCTTACGGTACCAGCTACTGTTTCTCCAGTTATAACAAAAGCTGAGAGGAAGATATATGTGAGTACTGCAACACCGACAGCAATATAGATAAAGTAAATTGCAGTTGAATTTGTATCCGTTTTGAACTTCTGTGTTATTTCGTCTATATTTGCTTGAGAGGATTGAATTGCAGATCCAAATTCAACAAATGAGTCAGTAAAATCACGAAGTACAATGGTCATTAGAGGGAGCCCTGTACCAGCACCGATGGCAGCAACTAATGCGACTAAATTAATAAACTTTTCAAGACCATTGCTGTATTTCCACAATGCAAAGAAGGATACTGATGATTTGTCCTTTTTGTCCTCTTCAATTGCTATATTGACTGAATTTGCTGAGTCCATCATTAGCCTATATGAAAAGTGTTAAGTGACTAATAAAACCCTTGCTTATGCACAAATCAGCCCATTTGAAACGTCAAGCATGGCCGGCAATGGATGTCGCAGAGACTTGGCAAAAACTCCGTGCGGACGGCAAATGTCAAGGAAAGTTAATTGACTCAATTGACAAAGATATTAAAGTTTAGTGTAAAGATTGTGTTAGCGCCAACATTAGCCGACTTGATTCTGTTTTGATTGCGTATTTGTAGAAAATCAACATTCCAAAATCGTATGATATGATCAACATCATACGATTATAGTAATGTAACACTAAAAGTCCAACCTATTACTCATCAACCATGACCATAAGCATGAGCAAAGCAGCAAGAAATCCAGATTATGCCTCACTCAATCCTCAAACCAAAGAATATAGTTTCTATGGTCCACTCGGAACTAGTGCAATTACAATTATTGCACCAATTGCTACTTATCTTTTATATTTCGCATGTCCAAACTCAACAGATGAAGGCACTTGTAGATTAATTCAAAAACCACAACTTGACAACGTCGTGAGCCTTTCATTCTTACAGTCACTCTTCAAGGTAGAAGCATTCGTAGTCTACTTGGCTTGGTATGCTTTCACTGTTATAGCTTGGGCAATTATTCCATCCATTTGGGTCAAAGGTACACCATTACGAGATGGAAATCACAAAATGTATAAGATGAATGGTGAGTAGCACTTAGTATTGAAATAGTTTGTGCTAACTCACGGTATAGCATTTAATACTCTACTATTAGCTACAGGTCTTGCCATAATCCAGATTATCAAATCTGGACCGCATGGATTTACGTATCTTGCTGATAACTGGATCCCATTGCTTACTTCTTCCTTAATAATGTCCACCGCTCAAGCTATCTATCTATATGCGATATCATTTAAAGGTGATAGACTACTCGCTTTGGGTGGGAACACTGGTAACCTTATTCACGACGTGAGTTCAACTCTCTTTTCATAACACTTAATCTGACAGACAGAAGTTCTTCCTGGGGCGCGAACTGAATCCATCAATCGGTTCATTTGACATCAAAACCTTCAGTGAGTTATCAACTTATTATTACCTCAACGAAGCTTATTTTTATTCAGATGAGCTCAGACCAGGGCTGATATTATGGTGGCTTATTGATATGTCTCTCGTATGCAAACAATATACCAACTATGGTCGTATCAGTGATTCCATGCTTCTCGTAATTGGATTCCAAGGGTGGTATGTCTTTGATGCACTCTATTGCGAGGTAAGTAATTACACGTTGATGTGATTAAGTTAACAATCCCAGTCATCAATTCTTACACAAATGGATATTGTTGTCGATGGCTTTGGTTTTATGCTCGGTGAGTTGCAGAGGTCACATGACAATTGAGCTAAATGATGCCAAAGCTTTTGGCGATCTTACTTGGGTGCCTTTTACATATTCTCTACAAGCACGCTTCCTCGCTAATCATCCAAATGATTTGGGTATGGTTGGTGTATTCTGTATAGTTGCACTTCTACTGTTAGGATATTATATCTTCCGCGTCTCAAATGCTGAAAAAAATGAATTCCGAACGGGTAATAATCCAAAGAGTGGGTAGAGAGCCCTGTCAGACAGATAGTAACCACCGTTCTTACACATATCTAGACCTTCAATTTCTCCAAACAAAAAGAGGGACTAAACTCCTGATTTCTGGATGGTGGGGATTTCTCAGACATCCAAATTACCTTGGTGAGTTAGCTAGATTGACTGAACATTCTTCTAACAAGTTGCTCAGGTGATTGGATCATGGCTTTAGCTTGGACTTTGCCAGCAGGATTTTTGACGCCATTAGTCTACTTCTATCCGGTCTATTTCTTGATTCTCTTAATTCATCGCTCTATTCGTGATGACGCGCATTGCAGAGAGAAGTGAGTGATTTCAGATCAGTTGAACTCGACTTAAATATTATAGATATGGTGATGACTGGGAGAGGTATCTCGAAAAAGTTCCGTATTGCATATTTCCATACAGTGAGTACATTGCTAATACGGGAGAAACGAGATTAATGAGATTAGTTTATTGAGTTTTAAACATGATTTTAATTTTTAATTTTCAAAACCTTTGTATTAATTGAACATCTTATTGACGATCACTGTAAGCAAAGAAGTGCCGTGCATGCGCGAATTTCACTTAAGATGAATTGATGTGGGCCACTCAGAGGTGTACGTTTAAAGATTACCAGGAAGTGTGAGTGGTATTGGCGTTCGATAAATGGATTCTAATAAAGAAACTGAGGACTGTCATAGGCATCGGTAAACGGCCAACCTGTCATAAACATCTTCGCTGATGTCCATCTTTATTAATTCATTTCAAGGCCGTTAGCAACAGTGAGCACCAGCAAAAGTCAGATATTGTGTCCTGTCAGATTAGCGAGCTTATGGAAATAAACGTGAAATTCATAGAATAGATATTAAAGTCTCAGTTAATAGGTATCCTAATGATTGGCTTATAGTAAATATTTTCATTAAATTGATTTGCTGACATTCTGAAATCAGCTTGGTGGTAATAAAGCAAAGAGAGTCTTATCGCTAAAATACTGAAACTGCAGATTAAAAGTTCCGAAAGAGCAAACATATGATTAACTAAGTAAGGTATAGAATATACCTAATCGTAAGCATCTATGAGCGTGTATGAAACTCTTATCAATGACGCAAATCGCCCGATTATCCAGATTATAGAGGGACAATAAAAATGAGCGTTTTAGCTGAGTTCGACTCTAGCGTTTGATTTCATAAACCTATACATTCATTATTCTGTAATTCTTGTCAATGGGTCAGCGATTTAATAATTAGATTACATAACTAAAACTTTAAACATGATATTTTGTGTAACAAATTAATTTCTATAAGTGTACTTATACAATTTTGTTTCTCATTTCAAGCTGCTACAGTTGGGATTCTTACATCATCTATCTCCTGGCAACATACGAAGTGCAAATATAAGAATGAAGCAACACATTGATATACACTATAATACTATAGGTTATAGAACAAATTAAAACCTCCGGTTAATCTCAAGATTCATTGAATTACTGACAGTATGTTTGACTTTTTAATCTATCAACCTCATAAAAAGACACTAATTACAAGCGCACGCTCCATAACTTTGATTCAAGAATATTTCATATTCATATTCAAATCCAAGATTGCTTCATTCTAGAAGTTTATGGTTACATGCTGAATCTGGCAAAATGATCTCAAATGGTTAAAAACAAAGAAAATTTTAAATGGTGTCACTAGACTACATAACCTAGATTTGGTACTACATGCGCCATATTATACACATCATACCATAAACATAAGGGAGTTCACGATTACTCCTAATGCTTATAATGTCGACAGTCTGAAATGTCGAAGCATTCGTCGACGCTATATGAACGTCACCAAGACGTGGCAGATAAGGATATGCGAAGAAACTTCCTATTCCATTTAGAACACATTGATGACAAGTTAGGTAAATATTTGTTATTAAAAGTACATATAAATACATCCTAATTTGGCTCATTACCCGGCGACAAGTATTGCAGCTCTAACCCTATACTCTGTACTGGTTTGTGTGGATTGCTGAGATCGGCCACTAGACCAAGCGAAACGAGCATTGATTTGAGACGACCAGCGTATTGGAGAGTAATAGACTAAGGATGTCAGCAATTTATTACGTGAATGATATTAGACACACCTTCTCGGTTGTCATTCTTGCTTTGAGGTAGCCTTGTATTGGATCATTTTCATTTATTGCTGCTGATGCAGATAAGGGTATAGGAGTTGAAGACTTAGTCGTAGTGTTCTGGTTCGTATGTCTAACGTCTTGAATAGCGAGTGATGCTGCACCTTGGTTGAGTAAAGAGATGGTGCCCTCTTCAGGATGTGGTTTTACCATTTCTTGTAGGTTCTCATCAAAATATTCGTCTTCATCCGGACGGCTTCGTGGTATAGCCCATTCTGCGCCTAGTGTTGTCACACTCTCATAAGAATACAGATTGAACTCAAACCTTGAGGCCACTGAGAGACCCTTCGCAATTGTAGCGGAATAGGTACCACTGAGATAGCCTGTAATTGGACTCAGGAGAGCGACTAGAACGGTTGGCGGTGATTGAGTTTCTGGCAGTGTTTGAAAGCGTAAACCAGTGGATACTATGAGATGTGAGATGACAAGTACAATTTGCAAAGTAACCCACCTCCTGCTGACTTCTCTTGTGCGGAAGCGTATATCTCACCACCTAAGCTGAAGTGGCCTTTCAAGCCTGTCGAACCATCACCATCGGGATCTTCGTCGATGCGCTTAGAGGAAACCACTTTGTTGTCACTGATGGAACTCTCACTATTCTCTCGATAATTCTTATCAATTAACCCAAAATGGAATAACGAAGATGCAGAAGCCATACCATCGGCGACTGAATAAGATAGTTCACTAGCATAGTTCCCTTGATCTTTTTGGTATGTGATGTACATTTCTGAAGGCTCCTCGCGGGTTGGTGGACGTGGATGTGATATGCTTGATATGAGAAGTTGAGATTGAGGACTCAGTCGACGAGTGTACAATGAGTGTAGACGTGAGGATGGGAGGTGTAGCTGTCCGTAGAGCAATTGATCTGAATAAAAGTTAGATGTATATTATAGAAATGAGCTACACACCCTTTCGAGATGGATCGTATTCGGGCTTCTTTGGAAGTGCAGAGATGTTGAATGTATGAACGAGCGAGTGCAGTGATGGCTTGTCCTTTGGTAGATCTATTGACGAGGCTAGATAAGCTAAAGAACCGCTAAGAGAAGGCAAAATCGATAAGCTGCAGCTGCTAGCGAAAGCTTGAGTGGGACAGGAAGATAACGAAACGGAAAGCGCCTGTGGTGGATAGAAATCTAATATCGCTGCTTATTTGTTAGATAAGTAAGTCAGATGGATGACGAAGACGCACCAGCGCTAGCTCTATTTAAATTTGAATACTGAGCATCAGGATTCCACTCTGTGGCTCTGAAATAACTCCGCAAAATATACTCGGCGTAGTTGATCATCGTCGTAAGCTCGTAAGAAGTTTACCATCACGAGATGAGATGCCCGGTGTGTAGAACGCGGCGATGGACGAAAGATCCAGCATCTGGACACTTGATGTGTGTAGAAGGCCACATATACGAGGTATTTATTAGTATATCTCACCCTTCTCTCTGACTTCTCTCTAGGGATTTCGTAATGAGACGCAGGAAGATGCAATGCCAAAGCACATTGGAAAACAGAGATACATAAAGAAGGAAGCCACAGAGCGTAGAAAGGTACTCAAAAGCCACAGATGTGCGTACTCTCTTTATGGATTTCTTATCTAAATACCTGATAAAGGGTACACTGGCGACAAACTCCGCTATTTACATCTACAAGCGCAACAGGTGGTGCTACGATACCAAGTACGGTCTCTCATGAGTGCTTGGAATCTCCCTCCAGAATTTGAGGTACGTTGTTTAAGTTTCTCACTCCCCTTACTGACATAAACAGGCGATAGTAAAAGATCTCTGGGCATTGAGGCTCTCTTTGTTGAAAGATTTAGTAGCGGCCCCTTTAGAGTTGGGATTGAAGCATCAGCGTGGTGAACATACAGATGAAGATGACGACCTTAAGGATGATACCAGCGAGAAAGATGAGAAGGATGATGATGACGATAAAGAAAGAGTCTCTGATATAGGGGATCCAGATGAGATGCTGGAAAAGCCTTGGTCTGACGACGATGACGATATACAGATGCCACAAACAATGGAGGAAGCTCTCGAAGCTGCTAAAAAGATCAAAACTGCACGCAGAACACAAAATTCTGTCGATGAATTTAATATGATATGGCTACTAGCGACGTTGAATTTAGCATTCTGGACACTCCGATTACCTGTATTTTACTTGGATTTCAAGAAGTAGGGGACTTTATATTGCAAGCATCACATTTAACATTTCTCAGTGCATTAGAAACTCGCGTGCTTCCATACATGGATGCACTTTCTTGTTTACCTGAGACAATGAAAGAGCGACTAAACCCAGGCTCTCGATCTTCCTTCCAAGCTGAGGTGTGTTATAATGTTATGATACACAAGTGCTGACAATAGATAGGCTGTGCCATCGTTGCGGAAAATCCACCGTGCATCAATTTACCTAGCTAGACAATATGATGAAAAATATAAGATAACATTCAACGATTACAATTCAGCGCCTATACTATGGAGGTGTGTTCATGATATGGGATTACCTCCTCGCATATACACCCTCTGTCAAGAGATGTTAAAGAGATTAGATACGCATTTCACACTCCTACCTAAACGGAAGGTAGGTAAGAGAAGTAGACATAGGAAAGGTGAATCGAGTGCACCCGAAATTATCACCATGTCGGTTGTTGTAACGATGTGTACATTAGTGTATAACCTTGAAAACGAGATCACGTGGGTTTGTTTGTCTTCATTAACATGGCACTACTAACGAAAAGCTTCAGTGATCAGCCTCGTGTGGGATCCCTCTTGGATAAAAACAAATGGTTGTTGTCGTTAGAAGAACATTTCAAGAAATCAGACACCATCTTGAATGATCAGATGTGAGCATCGAAGTGGTAGTAAAATTTAAACTAACACACCATCTAGAGAAATAATAGACGCTACCGATGAGCAAATTGAAGACTTTTTGGATTTTATGGAGAAAACAATTCCACCTGCGAATGAGGAAACTGTGAAAAGTAAGCGCTTCTCTCGTGTCTTAGGCTACCATATTCATGTTAACCTCCAGCTTGGCCGACGTTTGGTGAGGATTTAGTCAGCAGAGGTGACCCTATGAGAGTATCAGCAATCGACAAGGATAAGGACTGGTTTCATAAGCTCTACGAGGATCGAATACCTCTGCATGACTATCCAAGTCAATCAGATAGTGTTATAATACGCTCATACCACACATCAGACGTTTTAGGAGATTATCCTAAACTTTTAGATAAATTATTGAAAGCATCTGCAAAAGCAATTGGAATAGCGCATATAGAAGAAATTGCACGCCTTGTTGAATTGTTTCAGAAGAGGTTAGTATGGAGACGAAATAATACATCTCTTAATACTCGTAATTCTCTCAATTCTCTTAAAAGAGGTGTCTAAACGACAAATGAAGTCACCTGTGTAAAGATTCCTTGATAATACAAAAATATTTATTAATTGATTGATATGCCGGTGGTATAATAACTTAATGAGTGTTTGAGAATGTGAAAAGTCATTCTCCATTCTAGGCGCCTTTCTGGCGTAATTTCTGGCGTAAGTCTGCCACTTCTATTTGTAAACTAGTGGGTGTGTCAATAAAACGCGTAAGGATATAATGTAAGACACACCTGTTGAGTTCATCTAGCATGCCCAATGATTTATCCATTTGCAATTGCTTAAATGCTTGTATTTCATCATCTCTGTTGACAAGTGACTTTCGAAGCTTGTCGAGTTCACTGCCTTGTTGTTGCTTAGACAAGTTTCTCTCCATTTCAGAGATCTTTTCACGAAGGCTTTCTCGTTCTTTGCGACTATAATAGGATTAATGGTGATTATCTGTAAGAATTAAACTACTTACATTTCTGCATCACGTTTCGATGCCTGTGATAAATTGTTCTGCAGATCCAAGACTTGTCTCTTGTAAGCCTCAAGGGCGGTTTTGAAGTCAAGTGCGAGTTTATGAGCTTTCTCGGCATTGCTCTGTGAAAAAAGTTAGTAGAATGTGAGTATTTATCACTATACCCACCTTGTAAAGGTTGGCTGTCTCCGCATTATTGAGTATACGCTCGAGGAACAACCTATTGTCATCTATGAGAGTCTTCACACGTTGTACAAATGTCTTTAAATCGAAATGCTCAAAGGTTCGCTCCTTCGACCTGCTAAGAACCTGCTTAAGTTTGTCGACATCACCTTGTGATAAAGTAGCTGAATTCGACTCAATGAGACGCTCGTTGCCATCCCTTTGGGTGGATGTTGGCAATATTTTCCAAAGTGCACGCAAAGTTTGTACGGAGAGTTTCTCCTCGGATTCTGAAACTCCACTGTTATGCTTATTTTCTTCTTTGAGCTACACTAGTTAGCATATTTGTGAAGTAAAAATTAAAGATTTGCTTACCTTCAATTCGCGTTCGTAAGATGCATTGTTGTCTTTATAATATGATAAATCTGATTCGAGCTGCTTGGAACGCAAATTTGCCTCCCCAAGCTGCTCTTCCAAAGCAGCAATTTTTTCTTTCTGCTCACCAATTACACTAGAGAAGTCCTGCTTCTGTTTTTCGGTGTCAATTTTCTGATTAGCGACTACATCACTAAGTTGCTGTACTTGATTTTCATAGTATTCAAATCTTTGCCTCATGACATGTTTCTCATTAGTAAGGTATTCCATTTGTTCACTCATTCCACTATGTTCCTTTACGACCATTAGTTGGGTTTCGATAGACGATATTGCAGAATTAAACGTTTCTAATGGGTTTTGCGATGATTTGGTATAGGATATCTTGTATGTATCTAGTAGATTGCATAGATTCTCAATTGAACTGGTGATTCCATCCCTAGTGGTTACTATCTGACTGAAATCTTCAAGCAAACTTTGAAGACGATTTTGAAGGCTGTTGCTATGTTCAACCTGCCGACTGTTGGAAGATTGTGCTTCTTGAAGAAGTTGTTGATACTTTGATGTTTCTTTCAATGCGGAGTTGAGTTTCTCGGAGGCTAACATGAGTTCTTGTGAAGTCTCTGCGGTGGTATTTTTACCGTCGTATATCTGACTCTTTAGCGTCTCTATTTGTTCCTGTAACGACTCGTTGGCGGCTAATGTGGCTTGATTCAGTTCTCTTTCACCGTCCAGTTCTGTTGTGAGGTGCTGTATTCGTTGTTCATATAAAGGTGACTTCTTATTTGCACTGCCCGATGTATTGCTTGGCAAAATTGCTCTATCGTTATTGGCGTGAAAGTGTCTACCATCGAAATGTGATTGTGAATGATGTGATTGCGGTTGGAGTAACTTTTGATTATTGATATATTTCGCTAAAATGCCTGCATTGTGGTGTAATAAATCAGTCTGTACGTCCAATAGCCTGCTCCTCTGTCGGCTCAAGTTCTTCTCAACTTCGTCAATCTTATTGGACGACTGAGTGATGTCCAATTGATCGAGTTTTCCTAGGACTTGCATAGCGTCCCTGACTTTCAACTCCGTCAGTAGCCTCTGTGTGTGTAGTTTAACTTTATAAGCCAGGTTTGAATGTTCCTGTAGTGTGTCAGATCTGCAAGTGAGAACAAGAGAAAGCTCACTAATTTGAGAAACTCCAATCTATCATCGTCCAATGTAGGATATCTCGAGGATTCTATTATGGATTGTGTCGCCTGTAAGGTTGTATAGTAATTGCTAGCTACGCCATGACTCCCGCGATGCGTAGATTTATGAGGGCTGTGTAGAAATGAAGGTGGCGAACTCGGTGGTGTGCTAATATTATCTCTTGAACTCATAGAGAATGAGCTCATTCTTGAAGGTGACAGTGACAGTTTCGGTGTAAGTTGGAATGCTCGTATAAATAATTTAAAATGGGAATTGTACATTTACAGTTTTAACGTTAGGGAATGGATGTGCTTTTCCGTTGAGTACATCGCTTAGTACGACCTTCTGCTGTGCATGGGCGATATAGCCTTTCATGTAGCCTTTGAATATCATACCGGCTAGCAAACACTCGACTTCTTCATTATCTATGTTTACTCCGGAGACGCTCAGAGCTCGCTTGAATTTTGTTATCTCTATTATTTTTTGCTGTCCGTTGAGACTCCACCTGCGATCAAAGTAAGTCAAACTGGAGAGTTATCAATCGACTGGCTGCACTTACACTTTCTTGAATAAACCTCTAAGGCACAGTTCTCTCACCCTCTCTACAATCCCATAGGTCCCATTCTCGACCAATCTTTTTTCACCCCTAACGAGAGCCTCGTCGAAATGTTTCACATTGCCATCCTTGAGGGCTTCTACGAAGGGCCTATAAAGCTCCTCCAAGTGTGGAAACCTAGCTAGTAGATCTTGCGATGGTAAGTCTCCTTGTAATAATCGCAACGGTATGAGGTGTGTTAATATCAACCTATGTCTAATTAGCAGGAGGCGCTTTGAAACCGCTCACTTACGCTTGATTTTTGCGTGATTGTACAGGGCATTTTTGCAAAGCAAAGGTAAGGTCTTCATTGGCCTGATGATGGAGGTCAAATGTTGTCATCACCCATGAACGTACTCACCTTGTCGAATCTATCATCCAAAAAAGCCAAAACACCTGTGTAATATTTAAAGGTTACTTGATGTGCCTTCGGATAGGCTTCCAATGGCATAAGATCCTTCATTGCACCAACAGCTCGGAGAATGTTTTTGCATAGAGACAGAGTGTTGATCTGATAGTGTCATTAGGAGTATGTTGGCAACCACCAATGTATTGCACTCACTTCAAAATATGTCTTGAAAACTAATCCAATAATGTAATAGACACCCCATCTTTTTGATTCTTTTCCTGATGATCTGCGTTGTTTGTCAGTCATCAATGGATGTGCTAGAGAGATAAACTCACTTATGCTGTATACAGGCGGTGAATGCTTTGTTGAGGAACCTTGCGCAATCATCCATCGCGAAGGTCTTCCTTTGTGTATTGACGCACTCCTCGTCAGCCTTTTACCGATTAAAGTTGCTAATAATGGTGCAAATCACTTACACGTCTCGCTAAAACCCGCAAATCTCTGCAAATCTGGTATAAACACTTTAGCTCGAAGCTGCTACCTTGAAGTTGGAAATGACGCATGAATTCCCTGTCAGATGTGAGCAAAAGGAGGCTTATTGATTGTACTATATAGCCTACTGCGCCAGAGATTGTTGTTCTTCGTAGGCTTTCACCGGTTCCTTCTCTCTATACACCCAGAAACAAACAAAAGCGTGTTGAACACTTAATAGATCGAAGGCTCCTCTACTGGTACTTTCTAGATATGGTTTCTAGACTACTGTCAGTCGTTTGTATTCTATTACCTGAGCAATCCTACAGTTCTCAAGTCCAAACCGTTTAGAAGGTAATTCGCGTTTATATCGTTGAATACACTAAACAAATTAGCGAGAGAATCACTAGCATAACTTTCTTTTCTTGTAAAGCAGGAAGATACCGATTGCTGAAATGTAACTATTGGACTGCTCATCGTGGTACACTATCAAGACGGCTTTTTCTGATACCATGATGGCTAGTCTAACGAATCAAGGGGATTTCCCATACGATGTACAATTTCCATCTAGGGGTATTCTAGTCTGTAACGCTTCAATCAGATATCTCATACTAACCCATATCTAGCCTCCCGATTTCAAAGCATGGGGAAGCGCCAGCGCTCGCGCCCACAAAGATAGAGTTAATGCTGTAGGCTGGAGCAACGATGGTAAAAGACTGGGTAGCGTTTCTAGCGATAAGTCTCTTAGAATCTGGCCGGAGAAGGCGCTCGATAGCGGTAGACCAGACGCTAAAATGGCAACAGCGATGATTGGGCATAGCGATAAAGTAGTTCAATTAGCTTGGCATCCCTTGGATTCTAATCTACTTACAACGGTTTCCTTGGACAAGACAATAAGATGTTGGGATATCAGAGGTGCTTTATTCGATTTTGCATCTAACTTAAGCTAACGACACACAGCTAGAGCACCTACAACTACCTTGCAGCTATCATCAGCTGCATACAACTTAGCCTACCATCCAGATGGACAGACTTTAGCAGCAGGTGCTGAAACAATCGGCTTCTACGACTTACGCCATCCAACTGGACCCCAAAGGACGATAGAAAGACAACAACAAGCAGACGTGAGTTATATAAGGTGTCGATCCCACCTCTCTAACCTGATCTCCCTGATCTAGCGTATAAATCATGATTTTAGATGGTCAAAAGATGGTGAATTATTCACTATTTGCTGTAATGACGGTTCCTTTGAGGCATATTTATACCCTTCATTTGAATTGGAGTTTAGTGATAAAGGACACACATCTGATGCAACAAAGATAGAGTTCACAAAGGACAGACGGTGTGTAGAGCAGATCCCTTTCGGAAGAGTGCTCACGATAATAGGTACATGTTGACTGGCGGTGGTGATGCAGTTGTCAATGTTTGGGATCTCGAAGAGTGGATCTGTCTGCGGTCGATCAATCAAATAGAAGGACTAGTGAGATCAATAAGCGTGAATTCAATTTCTGAGTGTGTCGCAATTGGTACGGATGATAGGAATATAAGTATAGCATCGATACACACAGGTGAGACACTACATTCATTTAAAACTGGAGCGAAGACAAAGTCACTCGCATGGCACCCTAGCAAACTGCTCCTAGCTTATGCAAGTGAGGATATTACAAGAGAAGAACACATGAGAGAACCTGGAATGATGAATATATCATCTTCTGTAAGAGTATGGGGGAAGGGAGTTGGGAGACCTTCAGCGTAACGGTTATGTACTTAAAGTATAATCCTTTGTTTTAAATAATGTATTAGATGTCAATTACGTTATTACGCTATTACGCTATTATGTTTCTTGATTGATTACAACCAAATGGATAGCGCACTTCTCAGTCAAATTCAAGGCGGGAAGAGGCTCAAAAAGTCACAGACGGTTCGTTTTGTTGTCATATGCTAGAGACACTCCCTTAATATCCCTTAGAATGATAGATCAGCCCCTGCGGTTGATGGTGGAGTCGTAGGCGAACAAAAGAGCAGTGCAGGCAGTACGGGCGGTGGCGGAGGAGTCACGAAACAAGCGTCTGCTGCTGCCGCTTCATCTGGGCCACAGCTCGGGGGTATCTTCGCCGGTGTCGGGATGCCAAAACTTCGTCCAACTGGATCCCAGCCAATTAGTGTGTATTAGTGTTGCTTTGTGTGTTACACGCTGACTTATACTATCAGATAAAGGTGCATTAGCAAAGCCTCCTTCGATACCCAAACCACCGTCTCAGGTACCTCCAGCGCCTCTAGTTCCTAGTCCAGCAGCAAGGCCGCCAAATCCGCCAAATCCACCAGGGAGGTCTATGCCAGCAGCTCCTCCAGGAAGGTCTACACCAGCGGCTCCTCCAGCGAGGGCAACACCACCACCACCGGCGAGAGGAACGCCGGTACCACCTGCACCACCTGCATCATCTACCCCTCCAGCACGTACGACTCCTCCAGCACCACCAATAGGAAGATTACCACCACCCGTTCCCCCAGTAGCCGCTGCACCCACTAAGAAGCCACCACCACCAGCACCAAAGCCAAAACCAAAGCCACCTGCGCCAGCAGCACCGCCGGCTCCAGCAGCGCCACCTTCTCAGCCACCCCGCGTGTTGCCTCCTGGTCCACCACCAGGTCAGCCAGCACGGTCAATTCCCCCACCACCACCAAGCAGACCTTCTCCTCCGCCCGCACCGCAGAGGAATGCACCACCAAGCCTGCCATCAAGGACTCCAAGTACAGCTTCGTGAGGGCTTATTTGTAAAATTTTCACAGCTAACAAGCTATAGACGACCACCGCCTCCACCTCGCCCAACAGGAGGAACAGCGAAAGCAGCACCACCACCACCACCTCGACCAGGCAATAGCGCAAATACGACTCGGTGAGTAAAACTATTGATGACTAAACTTTCTAACAAGGTAGGGCACCACCTCCACCGCCTCCAAGAGGTACCAACAGTGGTGCTAACACGGGTGTCTCAAATATAGCAAATGCAATCGCAAATAAGCCGCCTCCGCTGAGGTCCGCCAACCAAGCACCTCGTCAAGCACCTAGTCAAGCGCCTAGTTTACCTTCAAGGGCATCCCCAGCAGCTCAGAGTGAAGCACCAGCGCCATCACAGCCAATTCTACCACCACCCCCTCTTCGTACAGCTACCGTACGTAACGTTAATAAGAATCCTGACGGGAATACGATACCTAGAAGTAATAGTAACAGTTATATACGCGAAATTTACGCTCACATGCATCAATATTAGGTACAACGCCTCCTGCAAACATAGGAGAGTATCAATTCCCGTCACATTTAGATATACCCGACCCTAGACCGTTCGAAAGGACGACATTGACTTATCCAAGTGGTAGAAACAAAGCGACGAACTTTGATGTAAAGCAACTTGTATAGGTGTGCTTATATAGGTGTACTTGTATGATGTTAATGCGATGGGAGGGGAGTTTTCGATGAATATATTTATGAAAGGTCCACTCTGTCCCGTCTACCGCGTGTATCTGATGTGCATTTGCAAAATGAATTATAGATGAATTGAACAGAAGGCACAAGGCAAGCGATGAATGCAGGTAGTTAACCGTAAGAATAGATAGTGCCTCTAATGAGTACATAAAGACTCTAAACGTCCCTATAACGCCTCACAATCTGTATTATATAATGGTATGAAAAATCTCGCGACACGTGTAAAACACCAGAGGAAGTCACGACTAGTAGACACCAAGCGCGTAATACAAGTCAGTCGACAAATCCAGTCATATCACTCAGCATTTAAACACTAATTACACTAATTATGTAAGCAGACTAACATTCCGGAGTAAAAACTTATGTGGCAAGCTGACTAAAAGATAGAATGGTGCTGTGGTATCCTGCTCTAATTAAAAGAGACCGTCGCCAAAGCCCTGGGTTTGCTGTGCAAGCGATGCGTATGACGTGTCACTGACTTGTCATTCCATCCGACTATGGTAGGCGTCTTGAAAATCAACCACCAAGTGCGAAACTATTATGAAATTAAAAGCATCAGTCGCAGCAGGTTTACTGGCATTTTTAGCCAGCGTACACGCTAACGAGAACAACGAGCCTTCAGATGTTGTTTCTCTCACCAAAGACACCTTCAGCGACTTTGTCAACTCAGACTTATCACTTTTGAGTTTCACCGCCCCATGGTGTGGTCACTGTAACCGTCTCAAGCCAGAATACAAGAGTGCAGCTTCAACTTTGAAGTCAAAAGACATCCCATTGGGTAATGTCGATTGTACAGAGCAAGCTGAGCTTTGTGCAGAACACGAAGTAGGTGGCTACCCTACTCTCAAGGTTTTCAGAAAGGGTCTCTCAACTCCTTACGGTGGCACCAGGAAAGCTGACGGTATTGTCAGCTATATGACCAAGTAAGTCTCTTGATCTCACTCAATTAGGCTAACAGACCAGACAATCCCTCCCAGCAGTCTCTTCCATCACCCCACAAAACCACGACGAGTTCAAGCAATCTGACAAGGTCGTCGTCATCGCATACAACCTCAAGCCAAACAGCGACTTGTACAACACATTCCACTCAACCGCCAACACCCTCCGCGATAAGCACCTCTTTGGTGAGACTGAAGACAGCACCGTTGCTAAGCAAGCTGGTGTCTCAGGTCCTTCCGTTGTCATCTACAAGTCCTTCGACGAAGGCCGCAACGATGTCGACACCAAGTCACTCGATGAGAAGACCCTCATTGACACCATCTCAGTCAACTCAGTTCCTCTCATCGATGAGGTTGGACCAGAAAACTTTGCTCACTACGCTACATCTGGTCTCCCATTGGCTTACCTCTTCGTCAACCCAGAGGATCCAAAGTTGGAGTCACGTGTCGAAGAGCTCAAGCCGGTTGCTGAGGAGTACAAGGGCAAGATCAACTTTGTTTGGATCGATGGTGTCAAGTTTGTTGAACACGGCAAGGCCCTCAACTTGGTTAAGGACGAATGGCCAGGATTTGTCATCCAAGATCTCGTTGAAGGCAACAAGTATCCATTTGACGCCACCAAGGACGTAAACAAAAAGAACATTGCTTCATTCGTCAAGGACTACTCAAATGGTAAGATCCAACCATCAATCAAGTCTCAACCAATCCCAGAGGAACGCGTTGTAGATGGTGTTTACCAATTAGTAGCAGATGAGTACGAAAAGGTTGCACTCGATGACAAGAAGGACAGCTTGGTTGCTTTCGTAGCTGGCTGGTGTGGTCACTGCCGTGCTCTCCATCCTAAGTACAATGAGCTCGGACAACGTTTCTCAGGAGATGATGGTGTTGTAATTGCAAGATTTGACGCAACAGAGAATGATGTTCCAGACAACTTCAGCATTACTTCTTTCCCTACTATTAAGTTGCAACCAGCTGGTACTAAGGGTTGGATTGACTACGAAGGTGACAGAAGTGTTGAAGATTTGGAAGAGTTCCTTAATAAGAACAGAGCAACCAAATCATCATCACAAGCTGAACAAAAACCTGCTCACGATGAGCACAAGAAGGATGAACTTTAAAGCCTCTGCATGAACTTTGAAGCGTTTGCATGAACTTTAAAGAAAGTGTTTGCATTCATCAAAAATACCTTTTATTGATTTTAGGCATTCTCACTTTGTAATCACGAATATAAATTCCAAACATTCTAATGAAATACATGCGCATGCCCAATGTTAGGTTAGTGTTATTGTTAGGGTTAGGTCGGCAGCATGATATCTACTTTGTGTTGTTGTGAAACAAAGTGTCGCGGAAATTGCGACTGTATTAGTGTCAGGTTGGCAGCATAATACCTACTTGTGCTGTCTATATGAACACGTTGTCACGAAGGTTTGCTTATTAGTGCATGTTTGCTACAATATCATAATTTCTATATTCAATTTATACACTGCCATCGCATGTGTTCTCATCCTTGCTGCAGCCACCCGCTAAATCAACATTAACGAAGCGGAACGACTTGAATTGTCTCATTGGATCTTTCAGATTGAAGCACCCAGGAGGTGATGCTGTACCTTTAATAATGTGCGGATAACAGTGAGACTGACAGCTGCATTGATCATTGTTTGTTGCGATCAGACTGACGGATCCAAAATTCAAATCGTGAAACTTGATACTATGGGGGTTGTTAATTGAAGCAACCTCAAGTATGTAAAATCTCACCTTCCACGTCCACTCTCTACCAAGCAGTCAGAGTTGTCTACAGATACGCTCGTACCACAATTCTCTTCACAAGAATCGTCTGAGCAGAATTGAGCATATGTTGTCGCCCCAATGTATTGTATCAAGGTGGTGATGACTATACAGACAAGCAAAGTTTTGAACGAATTGAGATTAAACATTGGCTTTACTAGGGTGATTAGGATAGAGCAAACCGAGAGTAGTAATTTATTCTACTAGGGAAGCTGTGTAGTTTGCTCAAAGACCCTGATAATTGCAGGTACCACTGCATAAAAATTCCGAAATATCAAACGTTAAGGTGTCAGGGTTATCAGTGAATATCCATAGATATATCTAATGTCGATTCATTGGTCCGATTTCTCAATTGTGTAGCCGCAAAGAGAAGTTTCTGTCCGATGGTTGAAATAGTTTTCACTCCGCGCCCCGAGCATAGCGCTGACGCTTTGACCCGAGAATCAAAGGATCTCGAAATTTTAAACATTTTCGAGAATCTAAAAGCATTTACTCATACGCTCTAAAGCCCTCTTGGACGCCCTTTAAAGTCCCAATTTCGCACTTCCTTTGTGATATGGTCTTCTAACTGAAGCGTGGAGTAATTAAATAGAAAGTTATGCTAAAAATAACTGAACATTACACAGCCACATATCTGCTCAAATGCACCACGTTCGTGTACGCAAAAAGGAAAAAGCCTGTCACAAAATTATCACAACGCACTTGTATTATAATAATCTATCTTTTTATTTTTACAACCGTACAAAAAAACTCATATCTAGTGAAATCCAACTTTGAGGGAAATCGTTGATCGCAAACTGTAAGACAATATCAGAGACATGATGCACAATCGCGCGTAATCCAACGATTAAGCCTTGCAATTATTTGGATCGCAGCTACTGGTAATGAAACGATATGATGCACCATTGGCGTCTTTGGGAAGTTTTACGCATCCAGCCCCATCGTACTGACCGCCACTCACTATATTATTCATGCACTGTGACTGACAGCTGCAGCTCTATGCAAATGTTAGTAATGTAGTATAATCTTTTGATATACTAACGTCGTGTGGCCTGAAAATTTGTAAACGGCATACTTAGTTTAAAGCAACACTTACGTGATAACCAAAGATACAGTGGACCAGAATGGGTTATCTGTTCCGTGTAACAATACTGATTTACGTCCTGGCTCCTCTAAACATCCTGTTGTGTGCGTCAGTCTTGTTTCTACAGTGAGAGTAACACCCACCAGGGTTGTTGCCTGATACGGCAATTCCACAATTAACACTACAGTTATCATCATCACAAAATTGTGCCCAGCCAGAGCTATAAACTGTTTTTGTTAGAGCGAGTGTTGTGACTGCGTAGATTGTGAAGTTCTTTATTGAGACAAAGTTGAGCATTTTGAATGAGCTTTAAATTAGCTTAATGATTGAGAAGCTAGGGTGAATTAATTATATAAATAACTTTCAAATGCTGTGTAGATATCAGTTAAACACTTTGATCGTTGCAGGCACCCATAGAAAATAACTTCCGATAGACGAGCTATAAAATTAAATCGCGAGTTTCTTGATAGGTAGTTTATTAAGAAGTTTGATACGCGTGTAGAGGTATAGAAAGTGTATATCCGAATCTACTCCGTGAGGACCCTGAGCGGAGCATATTAAGCCTCATTTGATCGGAACTATATTACGATTCTATATCGCGTGTTGGCTCATTTGAAGTTACTTAAGACAACCCCAATAACGTGCTGTAAGCCCCACATATGCTGCTCAACTAGCTTGCTAGGCAATTTATTGAGAACATTGATGTGCGTATAAAGGTATAGAAAGTATCTATTCGAATCTACTCCGCGAGAACCCTGAGCGGAGCATATTGCTTGGGAAAGGCACATATCACGTTGCATATTAAGCCTCAGCTCTATTAGGGTTCCATGTCGAGTGTTGTCTCATTTGACGTTACTTGAGACACCCCTAATAACGCGCTTTACGTTTCACATATGCCGCTCAACTAACTGGTCCTATACATTCCTGCTATTCGCGCTGTTGGTGCTGCTGGCGCTATGGGCGCTTCGTAGAGTGCCTATGGTATAGACGATACATCGTCAGATCCATGAGATGTGGGTAGAGCGCTTATATAGCACACCAGCATACTCATTAGCGAGCGTATTCAGTGTGTAAAATGTATCTGTACTCTAATAGGCTGGTCGAAAAAATTTGTTCTGCATTGAAAAGAAATGCACACGGATGCAGTGCTATCAATACCTTTACTGGGTGGAAGCTCTAAGTCTACATATCGAAATATTCTAATGTTTAGCGATAACGACCAGTGTTACACCCACTATCGCTGTCTGAGTGGCACGCTCTGCAACCTCAATAGGGCATGCTTACGCCTTTACCTCAATTTACAATGTTTATCAGTAAGGCCATGGCCATGAGTATCATTTTTTTTCTTCGAGAGTGGTTTCCCCGATTTCCCCGTTTAATAAGAATCACATCATAAAAGTCGATGAAGCTTGCAGCCGTTTTTATGTTGGCCTTAGGGTCAGCAGCCGCTGCATCAATTAATGTACGTCTCCTCTGATATTGGTCCTCCGTTAACACCACTAGACCCCTTCTATCGCGCTTAGAAACAAGAACCACTTTTCGTTAGATTCCGATGTGGCTGCGCATGCCTTGTATGGGATTAAACCAGAATATCGCAATGAAGTGCTCAAATACCATCGCCTGGGAAACGATGACCGTGCCCGTGCAGCTTTGATAGCTGGTTTGAACGACAGAAAAGCATACCAACTTATAGACAAACTTCAAAAATTGGGGAACTAATTTGAAGTTTACCAGATCTTTTGGGTCTTTTACTAGATGATTTACCAGGTCTCTTCTAGATGATTTACTAGATGCTTTACTAGATTTATTTGGAGTTACTAGCTTTACTAGATGATATACTAGACTTTTTGGACTTACTAGCTTTACTAGTTTTACTATATTCAATTTCACTATATTCATTCTCATTTATCAGATTACTTTACCCGAATCTCTTTTAGCGAAGCGATACCCGAGATATGGTACTTACCGCGAATTATCAAAACGGTCTTGCTTTTGTGCACCTGCATCCTCTTTAGCTCATTAGAGCTTTTCCTTGTACTAATCTGCTTGTTGAAGATTCGCGTGAGGGGACTAACTGCGTGGAGTCAGTAACTAGGGTGAGTAAACAGACCTGATTGTTCTACTGAACTCTGATTATTTGCGTGAGCAATCGATCTTGTCAGTTCAGCATGTCAACGGTCTTTGACCGCTAGCGCTGATGGCTCTGTAATGCTCACGGTGACGTAATTAGATGATAAGCTGACGCGCAAATTTATTAAGTATGCATCATTAATATACAGAGGTCAGCAGTATGGCCATAGGATCTTCACAGACGCACCAGCTGGCAATATAAGTGGGGGTCAACATGGCGTTCTATCGGCTGATTTCCCAAACTACGACGCGACTAGATACGCGCTCATCTTCCTCGATGATCTTCACCGATGGTATTCTTCCAGTGGATCCTCAGATGGCAAGACCTCAGGACTCTACTGATCTCATCTCAGCATCCACGAATGCGCAAACCGCAAGGAGAACACATCTATTTCGACATTTTTATCGTGATATATCGATTGCATGGTCATCTAAGAAACGTGCTCGTGTTAAATACACCGGTGTCTAAATTCGGCTATCTAAATGCTCTCCCGACTCACTTGATTGTCCAGGTCGAGCACAGATTAACTGGCATCGTAACAAGGCTCGCCAATGCTTACTTTGGCACAGGATAGTTTCACCTTAGAGTCCACTAAAGTCATGTGTCCATCATGCGCTGTTCACCCCCTGCTCTACAGGGTATTGGTATGCGGTGTATACATGGTGACACCACAGCTCCCGAATCGTCTATAAATGCTCCCTCGAGACACTCTCTCATCAACCATGTTCAAAGTACTCTTTTTTGCTCCATTACTCGCTCTCGTTGCTGCAGGTGGCTCGGAGGTCTGTCTCAACAAAAAGGCAGGCTGTGTCGAAGCTCAAATAACGAAAGACTGCTGCGCAGCCGTAAAGCAATCTGGTAGGTGGCCACAGATTTTTGAGAAGCATCTAACATATCTTTAGCGTATTTCAGCGAAGTATCGTCGTAGGTGGGAATCTGCTTCTAATTCGAGATACTAACTTTATAAGCACTTGTGTCCCGTACGCGGCTAATGGAATCAATACTGGAGACATGGTAGATTGTTGCGAAAGCCGAGGAGCTGGTAGCCATGGCGGAGAAACCGTGACTGATATGTCCAACCGCAAGATATGTCTGGATCCACTAGACGGCACATCCAAATGAACTTCCATAGTCTTGAAAAACACTCTAGCTCAACTCTGAAGTCATAAAATACGTGTATCTCAATTGTAAACTGACATAAAGCACCTGTAATCACATAGAACACTTGCAGTGACATAGCTCAACTTTGGCGCCCAATTGGTTCCCATTGCATATTCCGATTACGTGCAAGGCACCAGAATTACGCTCGATTACCCTTCAGTCAGCCACATCTGTAGCTTTCTACGCAGCTGTTAGTCTTTGCTCTGTGGTGTGTCGGTACCGGCCGCTTAACAATACAAGACGCTACGGAGTATCTTGTATCTTGCTTTAAAGCAGCCTCTAAGCGTCTTCTGGCCACGCTCTGCCTTTTAATCGGGTAGCTTCCACATAGCGCTCTGTAGAAGTTTATTCCAAAGCCTATTATGATCCGTCTTGCCGCCTGTAGGGACTGGACAAATTCCCTTAATTTCTAATTCTTTTATCAAGTTCCATTCTACGATAGTACAAATCTGGGCTACTCCATCTATGTTTTGTGCTTTCATCTCTCCGCTGATGCTTGCACGACGAGGGTTGCACTTGCGCGCAACTAGTTAAGACATGACGACGGGGTGGCTCTTCCTGCACGTGTTTAGCTCTACCTGGCTGAGCTTTCGCGTGTGAAAAAGGAAATGGAACGTGAAAAATTTAACAACCCCAAAATTTCTAGAGTATTTAAGCGACCATCTTTTCTCCAGATACATTCGGAAAGTATTTATCTCAGTAAGTCTTGGCAGCTTTTTTGTCAGAGCTTTGGTATCTCTAACGACCGTGCGCTTACACTTATCAGTAACAATGGGGCAGTCGAAATTCAAACCTAGACAGACGATGTCCAGAATTAACAAACCAGCACCAATTAAACATTCTGGAGATAATAATTTGCCTCCTGTAGACCATCGTCGTAGTGGCCTAAGCCGCCCGAAAAGATGCAGCTGGTGCATCGAAAGGGGATCAGAGTGAGCGTACCGTCGTTATTATGAAATGCCTGCTTACTTTTATGGGGATTGTATTAAAGACCACCCTCACTTCAAAGAGACTGGCAAATGTTACTGGTGCTATGAGAACGACAAAGAATGTACTCCTTCGCAATCAACTAGCGCCAAAAAAAACCTTGGCCATTCATAAGACACTTAAGACACATGTTGAAAACATTAAAGCAATTTACGAAGCTAGCGTCGAAGTCGACGACCCAGAAATCTTAAAATGTTTTAACTTCTCAAAGGTTAGTCTCAAAATACTCAATGATAATTTTAACATAGTAAGGAAACTACAAAAATCCTTTTATTGTTCGGCGATGGTCGCTTAGATGCGTTGATGGAAAGATTGGCCCATGGAGACAACCTCAATCACGACAACAACACCACTAACGCAGACGAGGAGGACTATATCACTGATGATGATGAATGTTACAGCGATGATGCTGATTAACTCATTCCATTGGTGTACCGCTTAATGTTCGCATTGCATTTACTTGAAGTTCGGCAAGAGCCTCAACTTTCCTATTAGCTAAATTTACTATTCCAGCATTTTCTAGAGCTATGCAGATACCAGTCCTTACTCAGCATATGGTCTAATTTTACTTTCGTTATTACAGAACACGTAATATGGTGAAACATAAACCCAAATCTGAATCGAACTGTGACGTATTGGTGAAACAACTCAATTGATTGCTATGGAAAAGAAATGCGCAATCGCACTAGCAGTCCCGTACAAGTTCTCATGGTTGAATCGTGTGAAAAGACTTTAAATTCTTATTGGAGTCTGCAAACATGTAATACTGTTTCACAAAGCATAAATTACTTTTTTATTTGGATATCTATAGTGTTCTACAACTGAGAGCTTTCGACTATGTCAAATAACGTAACATTCAGTAAAAGTGATATTAAATCAGACGATAAGTAGAGCTACCTGTGTGTTAGTATGCCTCTGTATGTCTACTATAATAAACTTAATGGAAGTGAAATTTGACATTTCGTTTAAATAGGTATCAATGAAATTCTAGTGACACAATCCGCATTTCTAAGTTATGATTAATCTAATTGCTATCCTTTCTTATAATCCTGGTGACATGGAGTCTGGAAACAATCGTGACTTCATTATCATTTTATCATGAAGCAGTGCTAATAGGGTTTCAATGTGTTTCCGGACAATGACAGCACAATGCACGGTGTAAGGTGGAGCCTACTTTTTAAGCAAACATAAGTCGCATCAGAAGTGAAAGCAAATTTATTCTGGGATACAATTAGATATATAGCTGATAATACAGTTAGTAATACAGCAGTTAGGAATACAGTTGGGAATACAGCTAATAATACAGCTATTAGTGTTTCACTCATCCCAAGACTATAGCTTGAAGCCTTTGGAATCTCCTATGATACTTGTGAACTAATTGTCCAACAGCCAGCTTAATTCTCCATAACAAATCCTCCTCTATGCACACGCGTACATGGGCATTGATGTGATTCTGGTACCCTCTCATGTTTATAGGTTCATCACAAATGACACAGTTGCAGATGTGGTCGGTCCTCTTCCTCTTTCTATTAGTTTCGTTATGTGCAGCTGTTGTTTTGGTATTAGCAAAATCAAATAATGTCGCTTCGCTTACATTTTTTGTGTCTACGCACTCCAATGACATTTTTGCAGACCTTTCCACACTTGTCACAAGTGGCTGGTAATTCTCCTGTCGACCATGTAAGTTAGTTCTGGTACTGTAACCCCACATACTCTCTGATTCAGCTTCTATCTTAAGGATTGGATATGAGCTCTCAGCCTTTAAAATCAGACCTTCAGGTAACACAACTGTTTTTGCGATTGCATCACATTCAGCCTGCCACAATTTGGGAAAGTCCTTTGGGAAAGGCGCATCTTCCTTGAGGTTTCCTAGAAGGATGTGCAGGAGGTGAATATCCTTCTGTTTTTGCAAGTTCAATTTCCTATTTAAAAGCTTATTATAGAAGTTATTGACCGCAGTGTCCAGATCCTTGCTACATGTTAAATTTAAATATTCGATGTCTGCATCTTCTAGGCATAATTGATAGAAAGTCTTAGCTAATGATTTCTGCAGATGTTTACGCTTTATATGTGTATAGTCGCTATTACAGCTACTATATACTGTAGTAATTATATGATCAATGACTTTGTCGATATTTAAATTGAATTTTTTCACGGCGTCATATGCAACCGCATTAAACCTTTTGTCTTCATTTATATATAGATCATTGGGGCGTCTACAGCTGTTGTCGGTTGTAAGTGTCCAATATAATAAAGTCTGATCTCTTGTTAAATGGTATTCTGATGACATGAAATTATAGAACTTGTTTTGTGAGTAGTACCTTGTCTTTTCAAGCCCATTTAGCGCAGCTAAAGCATTAGCCAATATTTTACCCTGCCCAGGCTTGTAAGGTAATAAGTGATCACCATCTTCAGAGAAAGTTATAACTGTATCGTATGAGGCCAGTAAATCCATGTGTTTCTTATGTAAATGGCAATCTGCTTCAGCTACAGCTAATTCCAATTTAACGTTGTTTTTTGTATTCACCAATTTATTTATTGCCATTAAATGTGAAATTTGGGAAACCTTAGCCTTGTTGATGATGTTACGACTTGGCAAACCATACGTGAGTCCGACTTGATCAGAGCGATATGATTCGACTGCCTGAGTAAAGTCACCATCTCTTATATTCATGTTCAATTTGTTTAAACTGTCGTTTGGTCCATGTTTCTCAAATACGTTTGGCTTATAGTCCATTACAGCAAATGTTTGGTCAAAGTTTTGTGCTATATCCAATAAGCGTAGCATTATAAGAGCACTACTGGTGTATCCCATGTAAAACATGCGCACTAGGAAGCTGCATTGACTGTATATATCGATAACAGCTGCTGTGCGCTTATCTTTCAATGTTTCGGGATCAAATTCGAATCTTGAAGCGTTTTGTGCTGCATATAAAATATTATTATTACTAAGGCCCATATTTATTGGTTTATTCGTTGGTTTAGCTGTCGATTATCTTGGTTGTTACAGACAGAGATGAGGGGAGCACATTGTAACATCAAGTTTAGAAGGCTACCGCTGTCACACGCTCTACAAAAGCAAAATTTTGAACAGAGGATAGGGAACCAGATAACTATTTTGTTTTTTGTTAAACATAAGAGACGCTAGGATGTCGTTAAGTACTGGTCGATAAAACAGGGAAGCAACTGGCAGTAAAGCGTTTGGTTAAAATTCTGAAGTGAGCGGATGAATATCAATGTTTTAAGGATGTAAATTAACAGCAAACATTAGAATATTAGAATATTATTACACGCACAATTGATTATTGAACTGATATTGAGCCCACTAACAAATTGCAGTGGCTACTAGATGCATAGCTATTGATAATATGGTTGTAATGTTAGGATATAGCTTACTTTCTGTCAAATTGAGTACGTCCTTGGATGATGAGCTGCGCCACTTCGATATTTTGCCCAACAACCAGCGACTATGGTACATACTCATGCTATAAGAAAGCCATGAATCTTGATTGTCTGCGAAGTGTATACGGTACACCCTACATTAACGTTAAGACTTACATGGACAACTGCGCAGTATGACGCTAGGAGTTTGTCCGTATTGGATTATAGTCAGTGGAAAATTAAGAGGTCAAAGTACCTTCTTATCCATAGCTGCATCTCCAAGTAAGTAAATTTTCATTTCGGCATCGGCACATTACAACAGTTGTCTTAATTTCCACAACATGATAGGAAACATGCTGACTACGCCAGCTTACAGGAGCTCAGGAGGCTAGTTGCTGGTGAAGCGTTTCTTTTTGCTCTCATCAGATTTGCGCCTAATCATTGTCGGAGAGTTTTTCGGAAGGGACCCCAGAAATCACGATCTAAGAAGGTACTCGCAATATTTCCATCAGCATAAAGGCGGTTAGTTGAGTAAATGTGATTGTCATTGCACGAGCAATTCTCCAAATGACTCTATAAGGTACATTGAAGTATATACGTACATTCACTATTTGGATATGCAAAAGTCAAAATTGTTTCGGACCCCTGTCTGCTGCGATGCTGCGTGATGAAAAGATGAGCCTATCGAATTTAGTCAATGATTATGGATGAAGGACATCAAAACTTATTCAGGAGTCTTTATGTCAATGAGATACCCGATCATCTACGACTCTACTACATACCGACAAGCAAAGGAAATAAAGGTTCGCGCAGTACTCGGAAAAAAGATAATGGCACTCTCCGAGAAATATGTAGCCTGTATTAGAGTTAGGCTACTTGAGTTGAAGGTAATCACTCTGTAACAGCTTTCATGCGAGTTTCGGGATACAGGAATGCCCGCGAATCTTGCGACGTAGAGAGCCGTGTGTTACGTATAGAATTATAGTGTGTTCTACCTGATATGTATGTTAGTATCCTCTTTCTAATACCAACGGAGGGTTCAATGCGGAATAGCTGATCTATTAAAGGTTGACGCGGGATAAATCAATTTAAGAGCTAGTACGTTTTTCTTTTAATGTTACCTCTATGATTTTACTCACATTGAATATTGGTAGTCACTGATATTATCGCTCTGTAATATATCTAATTCTCGCAAGAGAGCGTACACTAGTAGCATTGTCTATGACGTGCCGTGCTAAGCATTTCTGTGAGCAAGTACAAGGCCGGACGATGACGAATTTGAAATACAATGCCAGAACTACATAAAACTGGGCAGCCGCCAGGCGTCATCGCCTTAATGGGTCCCGCTGACGTCGTACGATAATAGCGCGGGCGCAGCGAAGGCAGTCATCAGCCAGAGCTCCTGTGGCCTAGTGGTGAGGGCATCCCTCTTATAAGGAATCTGCTTAACTTCAAGCTTAGAAATCTGGCATAGGGAAGATCGGGAGTTCGACCCTCTCCGGGAGCATCTCTTTTTGCGCCTGTCGGTTTCGGCCGCGGGTAATTTTTTCCCCGCCTGCTGGAAATCGCGCGGAAGAGCAACCTAAGGCGGTGTTCTTGGACAGGTGGCACAGGGCATGCTGGATGCTGTTTTGCAGCGCTGCTCGGTGCCAGGCGCCGCGGGAACGGACTGGACGACGAGGGAGGTAAGGCTGCTGTACATCGCAAATACACAAGTGCACATTCTGAATCTCTGGCGGTCATTCTGGGCTCTCCAACGGCGCAGGCGATCCTTGAGCGTACGCGCCGAAACGTGGTGCGCTTCGCGCGGATGCTTCGAGCACCGCTGATGGTGTATTCCTGGCCTGCTTCTTAGCATTGCTGTTGATCGTGTCTGCGCCTTTGCGTGGCCTGCTGCAACCGCGCTTCGCTCGATCCTGGTCTAGTCCTCCCGCGTTCTTTGGACGTTGGGCTTGATGGCTTGATAGTTATTTCCGTGGCCTGGCGATGTGACGATCCGTGCAGACGCCTACGCGGTTTCCATTTGTATCACCGCATTTATTCCTCAATTTGACCATTTAGCAACGCGGGTGTGTTGCATCCGGCCTTCTATTCTGCAGTGAACGTCGCCTGCCTCAGTATTGGGGCGCAGAGCTCTCTATTACGTCTTGCGATAATTATCCGGTCTACTCGATATCGGCGGCGACGTCACCATATCCGTATCGAGAGGGGGTAGCACAGCTGCGAGCGATAGACAATCCAAACCTCCTTGCATGCCACATTATAGAGCATAGCGGGGCGCTTATAAGGCATAGCGAGACCCTCACCAACGCTGCAGCGTCATATGCGAAAGAGTGGATAATCGGACACCCTACCCTATGCAAGCCATACATTGGCAGTTTGTATTTTTATAATCCGATGAGGAGCTTTTTGTTTCGACCTAAATGTGCTTTGAGTATGTTTTGTCTTTCTATGTGCACGAATAACCACACTAGATATATGTGAAACCAAGCTAATCACAGATACTGGATTACAAGCTACAATATGATATATTATTGTCCTACAACTCGAAGTTGATACTTCTCAATACCTCATGTGACAGGATACAGAGCATCTCAATCATATGGAGTGTAGTCGCGCATGCTTGCATGATTACTAGTAGGGTACGAGTATACCCTCATAGAGTCTAACTATTGCGTGGGCTTTGGGTAACCAACCTGCCAACCTAGTGCCATTGACTTAGCAGAACCTTACAAGCAGCCGGCATATCGAAAATGCTTTTAATGAACGTTATTGTCTTTTAAGTTAGACTCCCTTTGCGGGGGTTAGCTCACTATCTCTTATATTAAAACATCCAGTCAGGTTGAACAATTGAACGAAAAAGTGGAGCAGTTAAGAGGGGTATAGATTATGCAGGCGTTCGCTACATAAGGCCTACTCTACTACCATCCCTTCGCGTCAAGTTGAATGAACATCTACACCTACATCATAGGCTGAATCACACTACAATAGAGAGGACTGGATGAAAGGGATGACAAAACCAGCAAGTGGCACGTAAGTGGCATCCAATTGGACTTAGCGGAGAGGATCCATTAGACTTACAGGTCAACACAAATGCCTATTACGCGCAATGCCCTTATATCAACAACTGAGGTGCACTTTCCTAAAAGGCGTTCAACTCCTTATCTAGTACCGGGAATGTCTTGTTCGGTCTTCTTTACTTCGATTGTCAATTGCATCAACTCTTCACCATCATATGTCGAGGAGTATGTGCAAATCTCAATCATTTTCGCGCTTCTGAGTACACATTCGCGTCGATTCAGATTCGATTTGAGCTTCCCACGCGATCCAACCCCCGAAATTCCAATCCTGTTCATTTAGCCCTCATCCTCTGCTTGAATAGGCGCTCATACACCCTGAATACCGCGTCGCGCAGGTGAAGGTGCGACGCCAGGTAAGCTGCTGTCGTCTCACGCCTTAACCCACATTTGGACGGCATGCCATTCGACAAGCACGGCGACGACGTCGACCTACGTGGCATTCTACTGTACAAAAGGACCCCGTCGATACATCACAGTCAACTCCTTTCCACCATCGATTGGGTCCTCTAGAGACACTCCCTCACTATCTAGAGTGCTATCTCCAGTAGAGCAAGAGTAGCCCAACACATTAACATTGAAATTACATCATATCATAAATTACAGTGACTAAATAACTTAAATCCTCTAATAGGCTAATTCCGAGGGATCTCTCTGCCAGTGACGGTGCGAGGCGACCGCTTGAGCATATGCGCCCGCAAATGAAGCTGCATCAATCACACCCTTAGTGAGCTTGTCAAAGAGAGACGTGTCCTGGCTAGTGAGCTTTGGAGCGACGACTACACCGTCTTGAACGGAGAAGCTTTTACCTCCATCAGTGCGGTTTTCCACAGGGATGAGCTTGCTGCCCCACTCAGCCGAGGTGCCGATGAGCGCAATAGCCTTGAAATGCGCGTATGCTTCGATGCACCTGAGGTATGTTAGAAAAGTTTAGCAGCTTTCGAGTACACCTACCAGTGTTTTACGCGACCAAGGTTGAGAGTCTTCTTGTATCTATCATCACCATCGAGGAAGATCACACTGTCAAATAGAGTCGAGCGAGCAGATTCGAAGGTGAAGTTCGTTGGCAACTCTTGACCCTCTTGCTTGCCATACGTTGGGCCCTTGCGCAAACCAACGACAGCAACGATGTTGCCGAGTGCTAGGAATGCATTCTGGATGGCTAAAGCCTGCTGGTGATCGTAACCGTCAGGTGCAACAAGTGCGATGAGACGACCTTCTGGCTTGAAGACGTTGTTCTTCGAAAGCATAGATATTGGATTCGCACCATCACTCTTTCTACCGTGGTTTTTCTTAACTGCAGGCGGACACTTAATGCCAAGACCCTCACTAACTTGGACTGCCATATCATGGTCGATGTGGTTTAGACGCTCAACCATGCGTGTGCGAACGCCAACGTCATCGCATCTACCCATCTCGAAATGCGATGTAGAGACAAAGTTTGCTTTTTCGATATCGGATAAGGAGTTGAAATGCAACGTAGCTTGATCGTAGAACTCAAAGAATTTCTCACCGAGGTTTCTTTCACGTTTTCCACCAACCTGGTAAGGTGGAAAGTGCAGACCACCTTCCTCAACAGACGCAGGTTTCGGGTAGTTATTGAACCTATTTGGGTAATAGTTTGGACCATTAGGAATGACTTTGCTGGAGTAGCCATCACGGAGGGTGTTCATGAATGGACATGCTTGCGGAAGTGGCTGATTGATTGGAAGCTGCGAGAAGTTGATGCCACCCAAGCGTGAAATCTGTGTATCGAAGTACGAGAAGTTACGGCCCTGTATATTGTTAAATAAATAATTTTCAAGGATAATCACTCACATGAAGCATTGGATCATCAGAATAGTCAATACCTGGCACGATGTTTTGCGTGCAGAAAGCAACCTGTTCATTTTCGGCGAATTGATCAGTAACCGTTTTGTTGAGTGTCATGGTTCCAACCCATTTGATGGGTACTTCCTCTTCTGGGATGATCTTTGTGCAGTCTAACAAGTCAAACGAAAATTTATCCTCATCCTCTTCCGGTACCAGTTGAACACCAAGTTCATACTTTGGGTAGATACCGGAGTCGATGAACATTTGTAAGTCGCGTTTGAGATAATCTGGGTCTTGACCACCCAGCTTGAGAGCTTCGTCCCAACAGAGGGAGTGTTTACCAAGGTGAGGTTTCCACTGGAACTTAACAAATGTACGCTTGCCTTCCTTATTAACGAGTACGAAAGTATTCACACTAAAACCTTGGACCATACGGTAGGATCTTGGGATGGTTTGGTCTGACAAAATCCAAGACACCATGTGAGGTGATTCTTGCAGGAGAGACATGTAATCCCAGAAGTTATCGTGCGCTGTTTGAGCCTGTGGGAGACCCCCTTTAGGATCTGGTTTGGCCGCGTGAATGAGATCAACGAATTTAGTTGGATCTTGAATAAAGAAGACTGGAATCTATCGAGAAGTGAGATGTGGTATAAAGTGCTTTCTGTGGGCTTACATTGTTTCCTACTATATCCCAGTTTCCTTCTGAAGTATAGAAACGTGTCGCAAATCCACGAACCTCTCGAGCAGTCTCTGCAGCTCCAGCGCTACCTAAAACTGATGAAAAGCGAACAAAAGTAGGTGTCTCTGTTACTGTATCTGTGAGGATCTTGGCGTGGGTGACATCCTCTAAACTTGTGTGAAGCTTGAAGAATCCATGAGCAGCGTCACCACGAGCATGTACAACACGTTCTGATGAGCATATTAGCACGAATAATATCAGTAAATCAATCAGTCTCACCTGGAATGCGCTCGTGGTCAAAATGTGATATCTTGTCTCTAAACACAGGATCACTCAATAAGGTCGGACCTCTACGACCGGCCTTCATTGTGAGCTCTACATTGTCTGCTTTTGCACCGAATGTAGTGCGGTGTATTGAGCCTTCACCTTCAGCTGGTACATCCCTCGTAGCCGTCGCTAGTTGTTCGAGCTTTGTGTTCTGTTGAACTGGTTTATTAGAATCGTAAACTGACCTGGATTGCGTCAAAAATGATGGGTTGTGAAATGAAATCTTACATTATGTTTTAATAGTTGGGAAGAAAGAGCAATAGGCGTGACAAAGTCCTTCAACTCCATTGGTGTAGGAAGTCATGACGTCATATAACAGCTTGTGAATGAATGATTACATAAAAGGTGAGCGTGGGAGTAAAATGTAACTCTGTTCTGAGCGCATATTAGTGGCTCATCAATACTAAGCTTGAGAGCGCCACTCATTCACGAGCGTTTATCTTCGCCGATCGCAAGTTAGAAAAATATGTGATGTAATTGGCCGAGAAGTATTACTAAATGTATCAAATAAGTTACATGTCTATTTTAGCTTTCTTGGATTTATGGATGTCTACGTCGTCACTGGTGGCATTATCGTTAGCGTGTTCTTCAGAGCTGTTTTTGGTGTTTTGTGGCCCGCTGTTTGGCTTTGCTAGTGGACCCCAGTTGGCAGGATTAGATTGGTACCTTCTAAGCTTTTCTTTACTTCCAAGTAGATCAACAACGGCTTGGTTGTGAGTCAGGTCAGCGTCAACCCTATTAGGAGTTACATCAGTAAACCGCATCGATGTAGCAATCACACCCACTCAGCTTCTTTCATCGCCAGCACGCGCGTAGGTGAGCCCTCTTTTATGTTTTCCAATTTGATAGGATGTGTTTTCATCCATTTCCTGAACATGTCATGTATCACTCTTGAAGGTGCGTTCGTTTTTATTGATCCCGCCAATGCATGTGATCTAGACACTTGGTAGCCAGCGTTAACAAGGCCAGAACTGGTGTGTGTGAGATAATAACTGGTAAACTAGTCGAAACCCACGCTATTGTGACCATCGGTGGTGCAGTCATTCGCATCGCACTTGCGACACTATCAGTTGTAAAATAGAATGGAGAATCTTCAAGCTCGCCATCAGCGACAGAGACCATACCCTTCATTCTAACGGCTGTGCCATATTTATCAGCATTCTGATCGATATGCTCAAGCATGCGCTTTGTGAAATCTTTATTGTGTATTCTATCAATCCACATAGGACCATTTGTGTGGTATTGTGCACCACACTCAGAGCATTTGTCAGATTGATTAATCGCTTGAGCGGCTTGGAATCTACTTGAGGTGTTGCCCTTCTCGTTCGTCTTGACGGTGATTCTTCCGAATGGTTGTATCGCGTGTTGGCGGCAGAAGCTACAGACGTGCACACTTCCTGTCTTACTGAATGCTTTCTTGACTTCTCCTGAGCCATCGTGTACCCTGACCCACATTCTAACGTAGAAATCAATAGAAAGACTCATAAGTGGTTCAATATAGCGACCATATCTAGCCGCTGATTGTGATAGAGAATTGAGAATCAATCTGAGAGCCTTGCATAGGTGTTAGTGGTGGCCATAATAGCATCATTAACTTACCCCTTCATGTGAATACTCTGCCCTGATTGGTGTACCACCGTAATTTGCGTAGCTAAGACTCATGAGATCGGTAGCTTTACAAGAGCATTCAACATACCATTTCTCTGGATAGTTTGTGCCTGCCATTACGGCTGTATCTGTGCATGTAACACAAAGAAGGCCTTCCTGGTGTCAAATACGATACCCAAAAGGTGATTTACCCACCTCCAGAGCTTAAACATTGCACTGCAGCATCTACAAATGGAGCAGCAGTACCATAAGGGTCTAAATCTACGACGTCAAACTTTGAACCCGAGCGATGCTGGTACATGAGAGCACTTTGGGTGGTAATTAGTATAGGCGCTTCTGCGCGGATGCTCACTCACCTGGCATCACCCTCAACTGGTTTCACTTTGTCAGCGACGTTGTTGTACTCTGCGTTCCTGCGAATAGCTTCTACAGCGTCTGGGAGGAAATCGTTTGCGTATATTTTACTGCTATGGAGTTAGCTATGGTGGCAATCCTTATATATCCACTAACTCTGCATTTGGAATCTCCTTCGCATATCTGATGGCTCTCAAACCCGTAGCAGATAGGGCATCTAAAATGCTGAATTTAAACTTCCAATTGGCGTCCTATGCGAGTTACAATCAGCGTTGTCGTATAAGCATATCCCACGCACCTCTTCTGCATTCTTTTTACCCTTCCGTTTTGACTTAAACTTGGCAGATTTCTCAGCCCGTACGATCTCAGACCATACTCTGATAGCTGCTACTGATAAATCCCTATTAAACTCCTGTATTGGGTTTATGAATGCTTTGTTATCACTCGTCTCACTGATTGGTACGAGGATATTAGCAGAATTCTCCTTTGTCAATCTATAATTATCTGGCACTGGTTTATCCATTATGTTCAGTTTATTCACTTTCGTAAGTAACTCTCTTATTATCGACCTGACACTCCTGATAAACCTCCCGGTCGTCATAAAAAGAGAAGACAGTAAGGTGAAAAAACAAGTGAAATTTATTATCTAGTACAAGCCATCTAAGTAATCTGAAGTCTTTTTTGGTGTTTCTGGGGTTCTTTCCAAGGTTTCAACCTTTGGTTTTGGTTGTTCGAGGTATGGTGCGATAATTTCGTCAAATGAGGCGGAATCTAGTAAATCTGGTTAAACGAAAAGTTTAGAAAGCTATTGATACACCCACCTTCGCTCTTTGGTGCTGCAAAAGCTGCGTTTTGTGCGACTTTCTTTGATAATCCAGCTGTAATAATGCTACGGATGGAGACATAATCCAATGGCTGTAAATCTTATTAGTCATGTCTCAAAAAGATATCCCAACTCACCCCTTCATCCTTCTTTGGCGCATCTGCCTTCTTTGTGGTCTCAAATGGCTTAAACTCTGCAGCCTCCTTGGCTTGTTTATCAACAACTTGCTTCATTGTACCGCGTGGATTGTCAATCTTACCCAAATGAGCAAGTACATCACCACGTGTGAGCATACCGTGTCTACCTGTACCTTTAATTGAGCCAGCGTCAGATATGCCATTTTCAACGAGTAAACGTGAAACTGAAGGGAAGAGTGGCTTTTGTGAGTCAACGTGAGTATCTTTAGGCTCTGATGCTGTGGTTGATGTTTCTACTGGTTTGACTTCCTCCTTGGATTCCTCCTTTGGGGTAGTTTCAGGTGCGGTTTCAGCAGACTGTGCGACGGCGTCTGCGGCTGATAAATCATCGCCTTCCTCTCCGAGTACAGCTATTGGTGCACCGACTGGAATATTCTTTGCACCGTCGTTTAAAATGATTTTGGCGACAACACCGTCATCCTGAGCTTCGACGTCGATTGTAGCTTTGTCTGTTTCCTAATATGACGTTAATTAATGATGTGCCATACGCTAGATATCCTACAATCTCTAATAAAACATCGCCAGCACTGAATGTCTCTCCGGCTTGCTTTTTCCATGAGGCGATACCACCTTCAGTCATTGTAGGACTCATCTGATAGTTATTAGATGTACACTACACGCTATATTTCACTCTCACCGCTGGAAAATCGAACTTCTTGAGCTCATTGTTGACGATAGTTGTAGTGAACGTCCTAGCAGCAGCTATTTAAAAGGTTATCAGTATATTCATAAAAATGTATGATATCCTCACTCCTGTTTGATGCGGCTACCGCCTTTGCTAGGGCTGTTCTTGTAAGGTAGCTCATGGATGTTTGGTAGAAGGAATCACTGGGGGATGCAAACCTATGGACAAAATGAGGAGTGTACGATAAATTAATAAATTAAGGCGTTCCATTTGAATATCTAGTACATTTCTATCTACTCACATTTACTTGCTGCTATATCGGGGCAAGTGCTCAAATAGAAAGGCTGGTTATAAAATTGAAAGCGAACCGAATATAACTCGTTAATAACTTGCTAATGTATTATAAGCACTCAGAAACAATGGCAGCTCGCTCAGTTGTGTTGCTGCATGTCGTTGGCTTCTCAAACGAACACACTAGGTATATTAAAAACGGAACTGATACCTCCTGAATTTCTGTTGAATAGATTTTATTTACTACGGTTGTTACAAGATACTATTAATAAGTTTCGCCAAAATATTCAAATTACGAATAAACTATAATAGTAAGTAGTCTTACTTGGAAAATATTTCTGTGGCACATAGAAAACCATAACGTTGTGTTTGTTGTGTGTCATGAAACAAATGATTCCCTCCTGTCACTAGTAATGAGAAAGTTTGTGAAACCCTTCAATAATGTCTACATAATGTGTAGAAAGTTGTTCAGGTAACTTACATACTTAGAGAAAGCTTACCTAGGGTTCTTGATGTTCTAACGTTTCTCCGATGTAGACTGAGGTGAAAATTTTTCATCAATTCAATATACACGCTTTTGTGATCAGCTACGGGACATAAATGTTTTCACTTATATTTCTGAAGAACACATCAACTTGCTGTTTATTCCCACAACACTTAACTGCTTAACATACTAGTATTCCTGCGTACAATGTATATACGATAGTGCTACACGCTAAACATACACTTAACCTCGCAGGACACTGACTTTACACGGGATGAGCTCCGTCGTATCAGCTTGAATAAGCCATAAGGAACGAAAATGAAGGTACTGTAAGAGTTCCAGCGGAATGAGTCCCCCAATTAATATACCGGAAGTATTCCTATTAATATCTGAATAGACATGATGAAGTTGCTAATATCAATATTTCAATGCTGCTGGAACGACCGAAGAAGTAGGTCTGATAAGCAAACAAATGAGTAACCAGGTAACAAATAGTCATATATAAGAATATAGCAACTTCAACCAATCGGATAAACAGGTTGGTTATGTCATGTTGACCGACCCCTGTCATTTTCCGCGGCATTAAAAGCACTAGAAAAATCAGAATAGAATACACCACATCGGTATAAGGTACTTAGTGATTATTCCAGACGCCGTGTTAGAGAACCCAAGCGGTCATCAGTTACAGCGCTGTTGACCAATCAATATGCACTTAATAAACGTATAATGAGCCTGTATTCAATAATATTAGCAGCATCAACAAATGCCGACAATAATACATCTTCATACAACCGATTTATGGTTTCTTTGATGAAGTTTCAATTGACGGCAACCTCCCCAGTCATGACTGTGATTGTTGACAGTTCCTGTATGAGGTAGTATATTAACCACGAAAATCCTTCTTTCGTTACTTTGAGCATTTAATATGTCTGCAGAGTTCACAAATTTGGTACTTAGAGCTGAAGAAGAAGGTTTGTAGATCTCATATCAACTTGACATTCTGACACCAAAAAAGAAGCCAACTGTGGTAGTAAATACAATGATAACTCCCTACAAGGGTGAGTGTATTCATTTTTTTGACTCAATATTCTCATGCCATCACAGTCTCCGTATTGGTGCCATCTTTATCGTTTTAGCGACATCTGCGTTTGGTACTCTTCTCCCAATTATCACCGGTAGAATAAAGGGCTTGGGATTGCCTAAGATATTCTATGACACAGTAAAGGTGTGTAATCTGTCACACAAATTGCAACCGTCTCATTCGTCTGCAGTACTTTGGTTCCGGTGTCATCGTAGCAACTGCTTTCAGTGGGTGAAGATAGTTATGAAATAATTATTTTAACACTACTTCAGTTCATTTGCTCGCTGAAGCTTTCGAGGAACTCTCAAACGAAGAGTGTCTTAGCGGCGCATGGAACGACTACGATTGGTCTCCAGCGTTGGCAGAAGCATCAGTCTTCGTAGGTATACCTTAGACTATTGAGAAGGTCAATTAACAAACCACAACAGTTCATCTTCTTCGCTGAGTTGTGGGCTTCTCGCTTGGGAAATAAATATCTCCAAAGACGTGGTCTGGAATACGACAATCACGGTCATGAAGGTATTGGCGGAATTGCTGGATCACATGGCGCAGAAACTCACAACCCAGAGACACCACACCTTCACGATGCACCAGCAGCTACGATCGGTGATCGCAAGTCAGCTGAAACCAACGACGTCGAGAGCGTACACACAGCGCACAGTTACAGTTACAACACCATGTCAATGGTCACAGGTGTTGCGATCTTGGAATTTGGTGTTCTCGTGAGTAACATATTCGATCATCCTAGTCTATCTAACAACACAGTAGTTCCACTCAGCTATTCTTGGTTTGACACTCGCAACCACTGCTTCTGACGAGTTCAGAGTTTTGTTAATCGTTGTCGTCTTCCATCAGATGTTCGAAGGTCTCGGTTTAGGTGCTAGACTCGCTGAATTACCACTTAAGCAATGGTGGATTCCATACACTGGAGCAGCATGCTACTTTCTTATCACACCAGTCTTTATTGCTATTGGATTGGGTGTACGCGAGACGTACAACGACGAGTCAACAGCTGCACTCATCGTCTCTGGTGTCCTCAATTCTCTTTCGGGTGGTATTCTCCTTTACACTGGTTTAGTTGAATTGTTGGCACACGATTTCATCTTCAGCAGCCACATGAAGAACGCATCAGATATATATGTCTTATATGCCAGCTTTTGCGTTCTCCTAGGTGCAGGTTTAATGAGCTTGCTCGGTTACTGGGCATAGACGGGATGTCTTTGTCTACAGAACAATAGTTATAGATTTGGATTGATTATTCTCTTGGATTACCTTTTATTTGCGTTACTATTTACGTTTGTACACCATTTAATTGATTATATTGCATTTAGAAGTAGTGCTAAGGGATTGAGGTTTTTTCGTGGATGATTTTCCCTTTAAAGAGCAAACAATCTGTATGACATCTTATTCTTAACTTGAAATTAGTATCTTACGTTGCGGAATAGTTAGACACCGCTCACCTTGTTGTGGGGTAATGCTTTGATTCTCATTTCCTATCGACAAAACTCTTGTAACTTTCTTTTGGATGTCATTTATGCATTGATTCTAACAATTTGGTGTTGCTACAGGGAAGTTGTACAGATGTTTGCGTTTTAGTTATACTGTTTACAGTGCATTGTGTTATTAAATTTCGTTGATTTCATGTACAGAGATAACCTCACAAACGATCCAATGAAAGCTAACATATGGTGTCCTTTACAAACATTACTAGATAAAATAAGTTAAGCATCATCTATTTCAAAGCAGATATGTATTTTTCTAATGGATGCTTATTAATTTCATTCAAAACACAATTATTGAGTGTAATTCGCAATGCTTTGTAACAATGCAACACGAGAAGGTGAGAACGAGATTGCTACAAAATGGAAGATAGCCTTTCAGGGTCTTCCCAGTCGTTTCCGACCAACAGTCATCGACAGCCTCTTGCAAGCGCGATCTCAGAAAGCAACAACATCATCAGACTCAAACTACAGAAGGGAAGTTGTTATCACAGTCACAACACGAGTGTCATTAAACATTTTGAGAAAATTTGTGTGTAAAATTTTCGAAACTGATGTATTCGATGTATTTGAAGTTGACATGACCAGAAAGGCATAAATTTAACCACCCTTCTTCTTGGAGACACCAACGGTCTTACCGCGTCTACCGGTAGTCTTGGTGTGTTGACCACGGACTCTGATACCCCAGAAGTGACGGAGACCACGGTGAGCACGAATCTTCTTGAGACGCTCAAGATCGTCACGGAGCTTGGCATCGACTTGGTTAGAGACGACTTGGTAGTTCTTACCGTCGGTGATGTCCTTTCTTCTGTTCAAGAACCAGTTTGGAATCTTGAATTGGGTTGGGTTTTGGAGAATGCTGACGATTCTTTCGAGTTCGTCAGAGTTAAGTTCACCAGCACGCTTGAAGAGGTCGACATCAGCCTTCTTGATGACGACGTTTGCGTAACGTGGACCAACACCCTTGATTTCAGTCATCGCGTATTGGATCTTTCTCTTACCATCGACGTTGGTGTTGAGAAGACGCAAGATATGCTGGAATTGCATATGTGGCTCTGGGGCTACTAGGCTGGCCTGTAGAGTGTGAGTCTGGGTGTCTTTCTGAGTATAGCGGGGCGATACGAATGAGTGGGATAAGATGCATCAAGTTATATAGCGACGTCGGATTCAGGCCAGCAAGCTAATATAATATCCTTCTGTAATAAATATCGTACCACCCGCGCTGGATTATTTTCCTTACCATTTTTGATCTTGCACGCTCGACTGCAAGAAATTATCTCAAGAAATCTTCTCGAGAGGCCACAAATTTTTGATTTTGATTAAGCGCCTCTTAATTCAAAACGACCAAGAGTGGCTTCCAAGAGCAGCTTCTTGGTTGGTAATTTAGAGTGAGTCTCTACTGGACTCGCACATCAGCACACATGATAGAAAAGCCCATGGTTTTTAGGGCTCACTTACTGGCACCTCTTGTGTTAAGGTGCACAGCCAGGACGTCTTCCCGTAAGCTCAGGCAGAGTGGCTGTGTATCTGATGATTTCAACTTTTTAACTGACACTTGCTGATGTGTGGTACTTCTGATGAATTTACTGACAGATCATTTAGGAATGTATATTATATTGTATTATATTATGTATAGCTAGATGTATTTAATGCACGCTTTATAACCTGTGCTGTGGTTCTCGGATCGCCTTAGATCATATTAGAACACCTTAGGTCATCTCTCTTCAAGTTGGCAGACATTTCCATTTGAAATAGCATTTATTAATATTAGAAAACACGAAAACAGAAGGTTAGACGAATAAAATGAACTCCAAAAAGCATCGTGGGTATTGAATACGAGACGTGTTTGTGTTTGTAAAACTAAAGTGAGAAATTGAAAGTGAAAATCTAAAGTTAAATTAAAAGTATTTACTTCCTAGCTTTCCTAACACTGAATGACCTGACGAGTTCATCCAATGGGGATGCCACAGAGTGTCTATTATTACTATTTGTGGATTGTCCATTATTATTTGGGGCAGCAGACAATAAATCGTGGCTATTTCTGGATTGTTGGTCCCAATGGCTGAATGAATGCTCGGACTGTGACCTGAACATCGATCTATCACTATTCGATCTGGCGAGAAGGGAGTCTCTTCTTGAATGTGATGATGGAGTCGATGAACGTCTGCTTCCTGCAGCGGCAGCTCCTGCTCCCGCTAGTCCACCCGCAGCTGCACCTGCACCTGCTCCTACACCAAGCATGTTGTTGTTTTGTGACGGCGTAGCGTTCACAGAACTTGCGGCACCAGCGCCAGCTCCACCTGCGGCAGCAGTAGCACCACCACCACCACTCATCAAGGCAGCTTCCTGGGCTTCCTTCGCTTGAAGTGCTCTGTTTTTGTTACGCTTGCGAGTGGCCAGGAAGAGTATTAATCCTACGAGCGCTAAGAAACCTACGATTGAACCAACGATAGGACCAGCGATCCAGGCTTTGTCGTTTCCACTGTCGGAGTTGCTGAGGGTAGCGTCCGGAGAAGCAGATGCTGAGATCCTAGTTAGTGGAAATAAAATAGATGGCCTAATAAAACTCACTGCTTGCGGTAGAAAGGGTGGAAATACTGGAGAGGTTTGATTGAGAGGACAATGTGGAAAGGTTTGACTGCGAAGATATTGAGGATACCGATGACTCTGAGGAGACCGATGATTCTGACGACACCGACGATTGTGATGAGGCTGAAGATGCTGACGATGCTGATGACCTTGAACTAGCTGCACTGGATGCACTAGACGCACTAATCTGACTGATCACGCTGGCACTAGATTGACTAGCTAAGCTATTTTGCTGACTGATGACCGATTGGCTTGATAAAATCGACTGGCTAGCAAGAGAGAGTTGTGAGATTACAGATTGAGTTGGTACGCTCTGCATAGACATTCTGGATTGATTTGCGAGGCTCCTGACATCTTCACCGATTATTGTAGTTCTGCCGTCAGTAGCAGGTGTAGGAAAGGCATAGCTGGGAGCTGGAGTACCAGTAGCTAGTACATCAGTGCTACCACCGTCGTCATACCAAATATCCCTCTTATTTGAACGTTTGAACCTCCTCGAATTCCTCGTCTTTGAGGCGTATGGATGAGGATTTGACATGGTTATTGAACCGACTAATTAATATTTTAAATGAGTGTGTGTTTTAGTTGGAATTCTTTTATTTTATTTACTCGTATATACGCAAGGAGATCGACTTGGAGGTCTGCCTGATCCAGGCCTCAGTGATAAAAAAAATTGCGAGACCTGATTCATCCGCAGACAAGTATGTTTGAGATCTACGACAGAATCTTATTATATCTATCTTTCTACAGTTTTTATTTGGAGGACAACGCTTGGGCCTTGTCGTGCTCCTTCTATGACCACATAGGTGGGTCGTCGAGTCTAGCGCAGCGCATTAAAGGGAGAAGATGAGAGAACGCCAGGCTGATAGATGGCTATGACTACAGCGCTGAGCTCAGACGAAGTGGATGCGTTGTCACTTCGTCCGCACTTTAGATGTCACTCCGTACCCTCCTAGTAGAAGAAAGCGTGGGATGACAATGAAGGGGACAATAGACGTGGCTATACGCTTGACAATGAAATGATGTAAACATCCATTAGATTCCTGGGTGTGTACTCACTGAGTTAGGTGGTATTAGAACAGCTAGCAGGCGATATCGCGGAGAGGCACGACGGTCCTCATGGGCTGCAAGTGTTCTCGCAAAGACAGCTGAAGTGATGTGGTGATAAGCATTAGGGCTTTTCCCTCATGCGATTGTATCTGTGCTCCTGGAGAGGGTTGAATTCCCGATCTTCCCTAACCTCAAATTCCTACTGGCATTGATTCAGAATGGTTATGACGAGGGATGTAACTATCGTGCCTGATGTTAACTACTCGAAATTATGGACAATTATCCCAAACTCCATAAGCTCAAGGAGTACAGAGAAACACTGTTTTGATTTCATGTTGCGTCAACACTATAAGTTGATTTTGACAGCATTTCATAACTTTGCTTTTGTCTGACTTTTGCTATAAAGGATTACATGTGAAAATGGTGTCGGAATAAACCACACAAATTATACTAGACCCCGACGCAGCTCGAGCAATACAGCGTGGCATGCTGATTAGTGCTGAAATATTGCTACCTTCTAAAAAAAGTCAGACTGTTAGAAAATCTTTATCTAACAGGGCACTAGAACTGTTGTTTTTTCCAGTGTTCACTAGTATCATGTTGCCGTCATAGTGTTTAGAGATTATCTATACCCTTTGATTGCGCAAATCCTCGTATTTCTAATAGTAACATGTTCGGCTAATAAATGTGTCGTTGGGTAAACGACCTCACAGTTAGCTTTTCTCTAAATAACTTTATTATGAACTTTTATATAGGAAATAATTCAACTTGCCTGTTTGAGATGATATTGAGATCTATTTGCGAGGTAGTACACATGTTCAACGACCTCCGTTTTCCAAAGGACTACGATTATTCTTGTAATTAAATAGGACATTTAATGTGAAGAGAATAAAAGGTAATACGGCATCCTTGTATTTTTTTTCTAAGTGTTCCTTTATGTTGTTGGAAGTATGCCTTCGGGCTGATAATGTAACACTTAACAACACACTCACCACAAACAACCACTTTTCGGCCCTAGGCCATCCTTGTCCGATGTTACTATGTGTATGCATAGAAATATGTATAAGTAGAATGGGTACAAGGAATAAGAACCAGTTCTGTCCTTTATAACTCATCGTGAATATTACCTAAGACAGAACAGTACGGCTTGCCGTCTTCGTTGGATTTACAAGCATACCATGGCCTCGCATTGCAATCTATTTTGCTAGCTGGCAACTTAGTGAGAGACATTGAAACATGGGCCTCCCAATTACCGCCATGTGTTAAAGTGAAACAAGCTTTTTTTATTTTTATTTTTTGCTAAAATATAGTACTGCATCCATCAATCCATCATGTATAGTATCTCTAGTTGCAGTGGTGGTACATCCACCTCCATTTATAAAATAGAGAGTGGCGCCTGTGTCCTCTGCTGCATAAGTCAACGTTTCCGTTGCACAACTAGTAAACTATCCGTTAGCGTGTGTGAAAAACCATTTTGCCATGTCTATCACAACTGGACCAAACGCTATAGCAGTTGCATCGGCGCTTAAAGGCCATTCGAAATTACGATTTTTGACTACCGAAGGTAGTATCACGTTTAGTCCACCACCAATCTTCGCTGGAACAACATCCATTAAGTCCTAACCTTTTAGCATGTGTACCGTGGTCGTCTTTTGAAATGATCAATTTGCCTGTTTCAGCGTCTACGTAGTCCAAATCTTGGTCGGCTACAGGCGGTCCAGTGTAGTCGTTAAGTTGAGCTGTATTAATGGTTAAGACTAAGTCGTCATCACCATCTTTACGAGTGATGTTATTAACAACACCGCTAGCATTGCTATAATGGAATTGTACCGCTTGAGATCCTGGTTAGGTTAGGTTAGGTTAGGTTAGGTTAGGTTAGGTTAGGTTAGGTTAGGTTAGGTTAGGT